>NC_068361.1:23152210-23342210 GCF_020536995.1 Dreissena polymorpha | reverse complement strand
ACAACAAACTTCGTAAAATACATCTGATCCCTTGTGCTGAGATGTTCCTACGTTAGACGCCATTTTATTATTTCTTTATAAAACCACTTTCGATTTCCATATGTCTAAACCGCGTGCCGTGTTTACCTACTAAGTTACTATTAAAGGTGCCTTTTCACAGATTGTGGAATGTATTGAAGTTTGCTGTTAAATGCTTTAAATTGATAAATGTTAACATTGGATCTATTAGCTTCCGTTAAAAATAAAACAAGAATAAAATTAAAGAAATAACTAAATAGATAAAAGTAACCCTAAACTGGGCACGACACGAACCACTGAACCCTGGAGGAAAAGTCTATCGCCGAGACCACTTGGCCATTTGTGCTCAAAAAATCAGTGAGGTATTTTATACTTTATATAAGCAATCATCTAGGTATAAACACATATAACAACAACAACAGCAGAACTCTCTAAATTATTCAATCGTTTTGCGTTGCAACGCTTCAAAGTTTTCAGGTTTTTAAATCGTCGAAAGATGGATATAATGGGTATTTTAGAGCATGGTAAATGTTCAGTATTACTGTTTCCTCACAAATATCATAACTACAGCAAAAAACTGCGAATCTGAAACAATTTATGTTTATTTCGTCAATTTACAAAAATGTAAAATTGCTCCTTTAAGGGATAATTATATGTTTTACAGATTTGTAGGTCGGACTATTAGGCCAAATTGATATAGTTTGGTTTACGTATGGCTCATTCAAGGTTGAATACCAAATATATCCGATAGCATGACGAATATAAGAAATGTTCAAACTGCTCATTAAGTGAACTTCGACTGGTGATTTAAATTAACATGTTGGGCGGCATACATACGGAGCAAACGTTCGACTTTGTATTGGTATATAGGTGTGTGTCGCTTTAATCCTCCTTCAAGTCTTAATTTTTACTACACCACTGCATTGATATCTGCCTGATACAATGCTATATTTATATATATTTATATTAGTTTAATAGGAAGTTGCTTTATCATTCAATGTTTGGAGGTAGGTGATATAACTCGGAATAAACTATAAAGTCATCAATTTAGTAAACAATGGTATCATTTTGCACAAAGGGGTGGGGGGTATAACAAAACAAACAATTTGGTACCTAGATGTAACACATTTTAGACACAAAAGGGTTTCCGAACGTTCCTGCCCCCCCCCCCCAAGACGTTTCCTACCCCAGACGTTTCCCCCCAAGACGTTTCCTCCCCAGACGTTCTCCCCCCCCCATTTTAGTATTAGTGCAGAAGCCCCCCCCCCAATAAATTTAAAATTGTTTGGTTGAAGTATAATCTTGATTTATTACCAAATTGATTATTTTGTTTATGAAGTCTTTAATTAATTAATTTTATCTATGAAGCAGCTTGTTCGTGTTTTTTTTGGTTCTAGAGTGTGTGTTTTTTAGTTTAACTGTGTAAGGAATGCATGTAAATCATTAGAAAGTGCATGTTGGTGTACTAGTGGAATACATGGAATATTCTCAAAATCTGACTGATATCTTATACATGTTGCTCATTTGGGAGCACAAATGCAACCAAGAATAATGTGTCATTCAGACCCATTGTGAATACACAATTAACACCTTATTTCACTTTGAGTAAACCTGGGCAGGGATGTCGAACTGTAGTTGTTTGTTGTTTTAAATCCAATTAAATATGGTCAATTGGTGAATTGAAAAATGGTTAAATCACATTTATATTAATTTCAAAACTGTTATGACAACATCCTACATAATGGTCATGAAGATATATGAACGATTCATTTGTAATAACAAATGAAAAAGATGTCGAAAGTGTAACATATATTTTGAATCCGCCCCTGTTAAATACAACATATGCATCTATGACTACCATATATAAAACTATTAATTCAGTCAATTCAAATAAATATATTTATTAAAATTAATAATTAAAACTATTTTCAATGTTTTTTGTATGATAATGTGCTAATCTCATCTTATGAATGACTATCTCCCTACAAAGATGTCACCTAATCTCATCAATGCTGATTAAAGGGCCTGTATATTGCACCTCAAGTACCCGTTATGCAATAGCTGTTATCTGGTATAATACACTTGCTAATCTAATCAACGCTTGTATATTGCACCATAAGTGCCTGATTATCTTGTATAATGGTAAATATGCCAATATCACCAATATGCTCCTGGACACAACAGTGCTATATTTGACATTCGAAAAAGTATTTTTGTCAAGATACAAAGGGCCGTTATTAACAGATGGCGTACAATGAGTACATCCTCTTATCCAAATGTATACTCATACCAAGTTTCAATGAAATCCGCCAAAGCAATTCCAAGATATGACTCCGGACACACTAAAAAAGCATTTTTTCAGATACAAAGGGCAATAACTCGGTTATTAACAGATGGTGTACAATGCCATTTGGCGTGCATCATCCTCTCATCCATATATATATACTCATACCAAGTTTCAATGAAATCCGCCAAAGCACTTCCAGGATTAGGCCCCGGACAGACGGACGAACGGACAACGCCAAAACAATATCCCTCCGCCTGTGGCGGGGGATAATAATGGTTACGACAAATCAATCTTGTGTTACGTACCACGGAGCGTATATTGACATCTAGAGTCCGTGGAAGTACTAAGTAGGTCATGGTAACGATATAACTATCTCATGTGAACGAGATAACCCACACATGTTTATAACGGAATGCATCAAAATCTGTTTGATGCAGTTTGTAAAGCATTTCAAGCCGCGACTCTGTAGTATACAATTATGTAAGACCCCCTTGCATCAGCCAGTTTGAAGCATGTGTCAAACAACAGGTCTCTGATTCTATTCATCACCATTTAACTTTGAGCAGAAGGCTTTTTGTGCATTTGTGGACATCTGAGGAGTTTTGAGACAAATTTAAAATGTGGGGAGGGCCCGGTTTAGATACATAACCTACCGACACGTGTTTAGCTTTCTGCGTGACATCATTGTTTTACATATGCGGACAGTCGGCACCCTTTACATTTGTCGACCCGGACAATCGGCACCCGATTTAATTGTATACCCGGACAAACGAAACCCGATTTAATTGTATACCCGGACAAACGACACCCGATTAAATGCTATCGATACAGCCGTCAGCACCTTGTTGAACTCATTCGTCTAATCCGCTAATTGCTTTGGTGAAAGAGATGATTAATAAATCGGATTTAGTGTTCGTGTGTCGTATGATTAGATATCGTTGCAGGAAATTAAAATGATCCGTTGTCAAACGAAAGTATGGTTGACATTTAATGCATTATTATTCTCTTTACGCGATATTGTGTTAGTATGTTGATGCTGCATTAAAAAATATAAGTGTATTTTAAGTGAAAACACCAAAAATAAACAACGAGTGCTCACGCTGATGCCAGACATTTACGACAATGGCGAGTATTTTATTAACTGGCTATTATTTCTTGTTACAGCATGAAAGAAAACTTTTAACTCAATATTTCATTATCTAAAGTAATCATAAATCATGGGACCACTGGGGTGTGGCAAGTTTTTGTCTCAGGGACATTATTTGAAGAAACTTAGTAAAGGACTACTAAATTTTAGCCCTGACCCTTGAGGTTTGAGAGATGAAGAATTTTGTAGTTTCCACTGTGTGTTCATTTGGAATACAAGTTACCCCAGTGCAGAGCCAATTTTGACCGCAGGGGTATAACTTGAAAAACGTTGTAAAGCATCATCGTATGATTTTAAATATTGAAGCCCTCACTCTTTTGGTTTTTATAGATTTGCACAGTGTTCATGTTTTAAATAAATATTTTTGATCATGCGACCTACATATGAAAAGGACTGGAACGATTTTAACAAATTAAAAAGAGATGCATCAGAGGATCACACCTGTCAAGTAATTGTTTAATCTTACAACTGATCAAAGGGAGAAGTCGTTAACAGAAAAAGTGTACACATGCACCTCAAATACTAAAGTACGATGGACATCACGGTATCCCAAAAGTTCTACATGAGCACCTTTTGTTTGGTGAGCTAAAGAAAATAGTTACACGAATCAATATTAAAGAGTTTATTAAATGCATTGTACTACTTCTGACTGCATCAATTTCATGGTCTATATTTCCGATTAGGCAAAAACTCAAATGCATGAAGTGCTAAAGAACACGCTTTATTAAATGGTGTTTATTTGTTATTTACTTACTTAAACCTTGATCCGACCCAACCCGAAAATACTCAGATTTTTTTTTAAATTTCAATCCGCTGACCCAACCTGAAGTCACTGTTTGACATCTTTGGGCCATAGTTCCCATTATAGTTTGTATAACATATCGAGGCTGTGTGAACAAAGTAGGATTGAATGGAGAAGGGTCAGCGAAGGCATCTAATTCAACAAAAAGACTCAAATAAACCATAAAATATCTGTTGTTTTATTGGTCTAATTTCATGTCAAAATCAATTCACACTTTAATATACATTTCAAAACGCAGCTACAATATACGACCATGTCAATATCAGACTGGACCATCACGCAAACAGCAGGAGAAAAAGTCATAACATGATTAGGCTGAAAATATACACACAGATGAATACAGATTAAGTCTTTAATAGACAGAGATATTTGCCTCCATTTGTGTCGAACAATTATTAAACATAATCACAGAATGACCATGTTCACATTTGGTGACGTAATAACACCATGCTATCATACCACGCCTACGTTAATTGGTCCATGTCATAATAAACACCAAACAATACATTCATCTGATGACATAATAACTACCCTACTCAACTCGTGAACTTGTGATGTCATGAACACTGCAAGGAGTTGTAATGGATTGTTTATATAGAGGATATTTGTTGGATTTGTTCAAATATTGATTTAAATTCACGAGTGATCATAGAATTTTTTTCTTTCTTTGATGACTAGTGAATTAAAATCGATATTCAATCAACCAAATTCAACAAATTTTCATCTTATTTTATGATTTAAAATGATAATTTCTGTATTTTGCTGAAATAATGACGTCTTAACGTCATGAAACCACGTCATCTCACAGTTTAACATGTGACAGGCCAATCAGATAAAAATATTTTTTCAAAGATTATCTCACAGAACAACAGTGAAATTTTCATGATTAATTTCACTGTTTGAACCAGTGAATTATCAATTTTAATTCACTGACATTTCTCTATAAACCAATGGAAAGCATCAAATGAGATTTCAGTATTTGTTATCACATACCATGATAATTTACATCTTCAGTGACACTTTCAAAAATATGACGTGGTCTTAATAGGTGTGTTGACATATTGATACCTGCTTTACATAAGAGATGCCCATGAGGTTGTTGCACCATAATCATAACTTAACTTGATAATGTCCAGATGAAATTTAGACTAACATCCCCCCCCCACACACACACACCTCCCAATATTGCTTTGACACAGCGGTAGATGTTTGACCATTTTATCAAGCAAAAAAATGCTGCTTTACATAATACATTTTATGCAAATAGAAAGAACAAGAGCTGTCACCATAGGATGACTTATGCCCCCTATAAACGCTTGACAGAAGTTATGAGCTTTTTTCGAAAGCTAAACGCAGATTTCGAAAACTAAACGCGGACCCTATGTTCAAAGTCAAGGTCACAGGGGTCAAAATTTGTGTGCGTATGGAAAGGCCTTGTCTATATAGTATATACACATGCATACCAAATATGAAGGTTTAATCTCAAGGGACATAGAAGTTATGAGCATTGTTCGAAACCTAAACGCAGATTTCGAAACCTAAACGCGGACCCTAAGTTCAAGGTCAAGATCACAGGGGTTAAACAATTTGTGCGTATGGAAAGGCCTTGTCCATATTAACATGCATACCACATATGAAGGTTATATACCAAGGGACATAGAAGTTATGAGCATTTTTTCGAAACCTAAACGCAAATTTGAAACCAAAACGCGGACCCTAAGTTCAAGGTCAAGGTCACAGGGGTAAATTTTTTTTGTGCATATGGAAAGGCCTTGTCCATATACACATGCATACCAAATATGAAGGTTATATCTCAAGGGACATGAGCATTTTTGGAAACCTAAACACAAAGTGTGACAGATAGACGGACAGACAGACAGGCAGACAGACAGTCAGACGGACAGTCTGATCACTATATGCCCCCTTTTCTTCGAAAGGGGGCATATTAGGTTCAATGGACAGAATGGCCACCTGTTGGGAAACAAAATTGTCCACTACTACTCCTTTACTCCTTATGAAAATGGTGTCCAGCAACAATTAAAGTAGTTAAACATACAAGAAATTCAAACATACCTAGACAACCCAACCAACCACTTGATGACTTCAGACAGTGATGTTTTTGGAATAATTTGATATAAAATTCCCTTTACATTACGCTCAATACGACGCGCGACAAATCAGTCGACAGACAAGATTTTCTGCGATTTTTTTTGTTGCTAAAACCCAGCGCGATATGCGACACTCAAATATTGATTGTCGCATGATTGTCGCGCGTCGTATTGAGCGTCGAGAGAATGTCGCGAGAATGTCGTGTGTCGACACTCAACAAGACCCTATCCGGATTCCGTAATGTGATAAAAAAAGATCTGACTCTCGTTGACATATCATACCATATTTTTACTAAACTCGTCCAGGAAATTCGTTAGTAAGCTCGACAAAGGCTCGCTTACTAACAAAATTTCTGAACTCGTTTAATAAAATATGATATGATATGACAACTCGTGCCAGATCCTATATTTATTCATGTAAAGCTTTGCTAGGACGGCCGCCGATTTGAAATGTTTCATCCAACACAATAACAGGATGAGTCTGCGATATTTGTGTTACTTCGTTGTCTTATTTACAGATTTTTAAATTGTGGAAGCTGTGATAAAATATCTAAAGTTTTATTTTTTAAGTCTTTAAGCAAGTCTATTACATTATTAAATGCACGAGGATACAAAAACTTGGCACTACAAAAGGCCGTGCAAAGTTAATCATGAGCTTGATTATGATTCTGTAAATGACAGTGCGTTGACGATTACGATTTATTTATATGACAAAGACACGATTTTACGATAGTTTCGATAATATATTATAATATAATTTATTACGATAAATTTCGCATTAAAACTATCCTGCTGTCCCGTTATCGTCATCGTACTGTCCGTGAGTCAATCGTGATGCATCTCCGGAACCTCCGTACGATACGCAATACATCGTTATCTGATCTTACAAAGCTCATGAGTCCATGTAGTTGAGTTATTATTATCCAACGATATAAGCAGAGACAAGTGTGTCATCTTGGTTACGTCAAATCTAAGTTGAGTTGATAAGTAATTATATATCCCCTCAATGGTTAGAGTCCTCTTTGTGTATATGGCGCCCTATTACATTTACCAATACCTGTGTAAGCCATTTGTTTACATCGCTTGCCTGCATGATGGGAAGAACTGTGAGTGAGTTTTGACGTCAGTAAATCAGTTTAATGTATATGTGATGTGCCGGTATACGCTTCGTAGCAACACCGACATTCGTAAATCCGGACCAGAAAAATATACAGTTAAAAGTAAATGCTTGGTAATCATAATACATGCAATTACTTTATTGGAAACACAGTCCAAAATATAACTTGGGGTAGGTATACAGGCCAAAAAAAGCTTGCGAGTATAAGGATGCATAAAGTAATACGATCAGGCAGAAAAGAATTATTAGTTCAATGAACGAATACAAACATGTATTATTTAGACCATATATAAGCAAATAGAAAATTCCAGTAGCAAATTAGAAAAAAAAGAAACACAAACTTTTAACATAGTGTTTAAACGACAATTAACATAAAACAATCGCATATAATATTGTATACACACAGCAACTCTAAATGTACATCATTTTAAACAAAAGAATAACTAAGATAAATTAAATAAACCCAAAACATTCATGCTTCTAAAATAATAACAAACAATGCTTGTCAGAATAGACGCAACAGAACAAATGAGCCGTGCTCTGTAAAAAGAGCGTTGAATTCATGTGTGTAAAGTATCGTCCCAGATTAAACCTGTGCAGTCGGCACAGGCTAATCAGTGACGACACTTTCCGCCCGAATGATATTGTTTGTGTAAAGAAAGTCTTTTCTTAGGTAAAACCAAGGTAAGGCGGAAAGTGTCACTTAACGCAAATGCGTTAAACCCCCTTTTCACAGAGCGCAGTTCATATAATTATATTAATCTAAGGCGCTTAGAGTGGTACCAATGCCTGATTTTGAAGCGTTATAGGCTAACATATAAACATTTACCAACTGAACAATATCTGATATTGTGTTTCAATAAAACAGACACCTTTGTATCAAGCCGATATCAACGCAGGTGTGATAAATTATATATAGTGGTATGATAAAGAGATAAAGAGGCGCAGTCAATACATAGAGGTACGACATATTACTCGAAATCAAATGCAAAGTATTCAATTTCGGCAGAAATGAAACAGATTCAACAAGTCAAACAAATTGATACAAAGATGTAGTACATTAAATACACAAACATCATCAAAACTGCTCAAACTTATTTTACAAATATTTCCCGCAAGAGGTGCAGAGCGGTAGCGTTTTTTTACTAATTCGTTCAAAATGGCGCCGTATAGTTATGATAAACAAAAAATAGGTTACTTATCGTTATGTTAAATATCAGGCTCGACACGAATAAAAACTGGCTCGGCAAGCCTCGTCATTTATTTATTATTAGCCTCTTTACCTGTTATTCTCTTTTTTATACTTGATAAGTTTTTTTTTATTACGTATACAGGAAGTTGTTATATGAGTCAATGCTTCGACGCAGGGCATATTACTACTTAATAACACAAACAATTTGATACCAATTTGTTATATATAGTAGACACAAAATGCAACACACAGATTAAAAAAATAACCGAAAGTGCTCATGACGTCTTGGTAAACAAATCAAACGTCATAAACATATTCATGTTATTGTTGTTGTTTTTTAAATTCAGCTTGTTTATATTTCATGATTTCTTTAAAAATCCTTACTTGAATTAATAATAAACATAAAAAAGGCACGGCACGTATAAAACAACCACTCGGCAAGTCCGCCTTTCACTTTTTTCTCTTCGCCTTAATACCTAATAGATTACACAACTGCATGGCAGTAACCTGTTATTCTCTATTTACTGATCTATACCCAGATACAAATTCAGGCAGTTTATCAAGTGAAATGTGTTCATGTGCATTACACTTAAAGAATAGATGCAATGACACGTTGAAGTGTTTTTGTCTAGAAACAAGGTAGATAGCTCAAGACTTGGTTTGATGCAAAGTGTAAAGAACAATTGACAAAATTCTGCAGGTGAATCACACTATTCTTGACATAATTTTCACATTCCTTCAGAAATGGTAGTATTGTTTCACATTATCAATTTATCAAGATATACCAGAAATATTAACGTGCATTCAATTATAGTCGCTAAAAATAAACTACTCGGTAGATATAAATTGAATTTTTATTATGTAATCCCTGCTTACAATGACTGACCAACAATGGGTAGGATGATGTTATTCATTCAGCTTTTAAATACGTTCCAATTCTCATTAACTATATTGTCTATCCATTCGGAACAAAAACAAAAGAGGGACTCTAAACGGTGATTTTAATTTATGAAATACAAAAACTACAACATTTGAAAGATAGAAGTTCCTTAAGGCTTTGACTTCGTGATTAGTACAAATTCTAACAACAATACACTATCTTTATATGATATAACGACGAGAACCGGATATAATACAATACAATTGTGAATGAGCACCACGTCATAATCATTCATAATCTTATTGCTCTAAATATTCCGTATGCAATTGCTCTTTATTTCACAGCTACTAGCAAAAATCAATATTATTTACATATTCACTCAAAATCATTACTAACAAGACTTTTTTGTTCAATTTTCAAATGTTTTTGCAGATAAAATATATTATGGAGTCAAATATCTCAAACAGGATATAGTCAACAAAGTCTACACAGCGAAGGCAGAATAGCGATTTTCTAATAATGGCCCTTGTGCGCTCATCTGAGTTCAAGGATTTGACCAAGTGATCTAGTTTTTGACCACACCTGACCCAGATTCAAACCTTACCTATATATTGTCATATAAACATTTTGTCCTGGTTTCATCAAAATTGAGTCGTATACTGGGCCTTTAGATTAGTTACACGGTTTTTCAAAGATTTGACCTGGTGACCAAGGTTTTGGAAGCAAGGGACCCAGATTCAATCTTGGCCTCGACAATGTCAGGATTACAATTGCGGCAAAGTTTTATCATGAATGAGTTATAAATGTGGCCTTAAAGTGGTAACAATTGTGTCTTTTTTTAAACATTTAACATAGTCACCTATTTTTACGCTAACGTGACTCAGATTTATTCATTGTCCAGATAAATATGCTAACCAAGTTTAATCAAGATCGGATAAAACATGTTACCTCTAGAATGTTAATGAGCTTACACTTGATGACACACAAAGCACAATACACGCTGAAAGAAAAAGGGCGTAGGGTGATTACAATAGCTTGCATCGACCACTTCATGCTTAGGTGAGCTAACTATAATGAATGAGATTATTTCCATGTTTTAATCAGGTCTAATTGTAGCTAATCTGACTGTCATGACTATAACGGACACATTTTAAATGACGATATGAAATTAAATCTGAATAAAAGTCTAAAAAACTTTAATACATACAAAAACAAACATGCACTTCAAAACCAAAATTCAATGCTATTAATAAAATCGCAACCGTTTACCGAAAGTAAATTACATGCACTACGTAAATTCCGTTCATGTAAAATTGTACAAAAAAGGAAAATAATAAAACGGTTGACTTTAATTATAAATATACAATTTGAAATAGAAATTCGGTTAATAAACGAATAATAGTATAAATTACCTAATGCTGTAATTACTTTCTTTATTTGCTTTTTTGTAAATTAAAAAGTTGGAACTGTTTTTGTTTTGAACTCATTGATGTTGTTGTGGCTCCAAATTCCAACTATTAGTCTTTTTGTTTCTTCATTAAAGTAGACGGATGCAGGTTTTGCAAAGTCAACAGAGATGGTATTGAGGATTGTCTTGCCGACTGAATCCACTTGACTTATGGAGTTGTTACCAAAGACGAAAACCTGCCCTGTGGCTGCCACATGTATGTTAGCTGTAAGCCAGCCATGTTTGAATGCAGGATCCTGGAATGTAGCTGTGATTGTTCCATCCCTGGTCAGCGTGCGTAGAATGCCATTCATGACGTCTGTTACATAGATCCTCTTCTCATCCGGACTCACCCCAACACCTACAACTAAATGAGGAATACATCTTACACAATCTGGCACGAAATCTTGAATATTAGTATTTCTATCTTAATATTATTAGCGTAAGCTCACTTATTCTCATATCAAAAGTTAGCAAACAGTGATCGTTCAAATGTATAACCTTTAAATGGAAAATATTTATTTAAACAACTAAATCAACTTTAAAAGAGTATTACGACTTTATAACATTAAAGACTTAAGCCAGTTAATCTTAAAAAAATATAAGCAATTTTGAAAATTTGGGACCGCATGTGATGCTTAGTGTGTTAAGCTTCTTTTGTTGCAAACAACATTATTAGTACATAACTCAATAATGTCACGATTGAAATACTTTGATAATTGAAATACCTGTCAAACAATTGTAATTGATCGAAGATTACGTTTCGGAACAGGACTAGAGTGCATGATTTCAATTAACGTCAATGTAACCCTTATAGAACATTAAAGTCGGTCCTTCACCATGAGCCTGCCCTATGTAATTAACAGCCGTATTGATACAATCTATGCTCAGATCTAATCTTTATCAAGTTCATGCATATGTAAACACAAAGTGCAAAGCATCCCTGAAAAAAACGAAAATAATAATGTACTCATATATCACCTCGGTCTGGTCCACTACTATCTTCGTATAACTTCTTAACTAACCGTCCGTCCATTGTGTATTCGTACAACGCAGCACCGGAAGTCACAAACACTTCTGCATCGACATGCGCAATTCCATAACAGAAATGATTCATTTTTAGAACCTGTTTGCGTATAATCTTTCCGCCATCTACCCGTAAGAAATGAATCCCGTTAAAACTAGCGGCTTTAGGTTTGCTAACAGTCACCGCCATTTCGAAGGAGGAAATGCTACACATGGACGTCGGATAAGTAGGAATCTTAACTTGATCAATCACCTTGTACGCCTGATTTAGGAGTTTCACACAATTATTGTTCCAGTCAGCAATGACGAGATCCCCGTTGGAAGTCGTACATATACCCGTTATCGAACATGCGTTTTTATCAGTAGCTGTTAGAACATTATATTCTGACTTGTCCTCGATGCTGACAATCTTGTTTGGATCAACGTTATGTTGTGGCTCGCCTATGATGATTTTCCCAAGATCAGTGCAGTCTGCATGACATTGAATCAATTCACGGTTAGGCTGGAATTTAATATCAGTTCCATCATTCTTGATCATGCTTTTTAGGAGTGAATCTGCTGCAGCAGTTTGATCAATACATTTTCTTAACGTAATAAACGTTCGTTCAGGTAGAATATTGTCTTTGAGCTTAGCGCCATATATCTTTAACTTTGAAATACATTCTAAGCATCGCGTGGTGTCATCTTCAATGGAATTATTTAAGCGCTCGTGAATTGATTGCAATTCTCTTATGGTGTTTTGCTGAAGTCGGTCAAGATTCTCGTTGATCTGTCGACGTTCATCAAGTATTTCTTCACAAATTTGTTCGTAAGAAGCTTTAAGTGATTTTATGTTATCTTTTCCTCTGTCCACCATATCCTTTAAACGCTTCTGCGACTTTTCTATTCCTTTCGTCACTTGAACAAGGGGTATACGTTGTGAGTTTGATTTGGCCTGTTCAGCCAATGTAAACACCTTACTGCATTGCCTGAAATGCAAATGTGCGTATAACGGAACATATGGGTGTAGATTATTCTGATTATTCTATGTCGAGTCTTACGTCATGCTGATAATGTTGATGTTAATTAATGGCGATAATGGTGATGATGAAGATGTTGGTGGTGATGATTGTTGAACATGATGATAAGGGCGATGGAGAAGATGTTGTTTTTTTTAAAATAACAATAATGATAAAAATAAATATTTAAATACTAACAACAATAATGATATTGATGATATAATAATGATAATAATACTTATACTATTAATAACAAAGACTGTTTGTAAAACATGCATGCCCCCATATGGGTTGTCCGTTGTAGTGGCAGCCATTGTGTGAATACGTTTTATGTTACTGTGACCTTGACCTTTGACCTAGTGACCTCAAAATCAATAGGGGTCATCTGCGAGTCTTTATGAATGTACCTATGAAGTGTCATGATCCTAGGCAAAAGCCTTCTTGAGTTATCATCCGGAAACAATTTTACTGTTTCGGGTCACCGTGACCTTGACCTTTGACCTAGTGACCTCAAAATCAATATGGGTCATCTGCGAGTCATGATCAATGTACCTATGAAGTTTCATGATCCTAGGCGTAAGCGTTCTTGAGTTATCATCCGGAAACCATTTAACTATTTCGGGTCACCGTGACCTTGACCTTTAACCTAGTGACCTCAAAATCTCTAGGGTTCATTTTCAAATCATGATCAATCTACCCATGAAGTTTCATGATCCTAGGCGTATGCGTTCTTGAGTTATCATCTGAAACCCATTTTACTATTTCGGGTCACCGTGACCTTGACCATTGACCTAGTGACCTCAAAACCAATAGGGGTCATTTGCGAGTCATGATCAATCTACCCATGAAGTTTCATGATCCTAGGCGTATGCGTTCTTGAGTTATCATCCGAAAACCATTTTACTCTTTCGGTTCACCGTGACCTTGACCTTTGATCTAGTGACCTCAAATTCAATAGGGGTCATCTGCGAGTCATCATCCATCTACCTATGAAGTTTCATAATCCTAGGAGTATGCGTTCTTGAGTTATGATCCGAAAATCATTTTACTATTTCGGGTCACCGTGACCTTGACCTTTGACCTTGTGACCTCAAAATCAATAGGGGTCATCTGCAAGAAATGATCAATATACCTGTATCAATGTATGAAGTTTCATGATCCTAGGCCCAAGCGTTCTTGAGTTATCATCCGGAAACCACCTGATGGAGGGACCGACAGACCTACCGACAGACCGACCGACAGACCGACCGACTGACATGTGCAAATCAATATACCCCCTCTTCTTCGAAGGGGGGCATAATAATAGAAATGATAATCATAATAGTGACCTCAAAATCAATAGGGGTCATCTGCAAGTAATGATCAATGTACCTGTATCAATGTGTGAAGTTTCATGATCCTAGGCCCAAGCGTTCTTGAGTTATCATCCGGAAACCACCTGGTGGACAGACCTACCGACAGACCGACCGACATGTGCAAAGCAATATACCCCCTCTTCTTCAAAGGGGGCATAATAATAGAAATGATAATCATAATAGCATATAATTATAGTAATTATTGTTATTATTAATATAACAATTTTATCATTATTAGTAGTAGTATTTTTGAAATTACAGTCGTTTTTTTTCATTATTTTGGGAATGGGGCTTTTCCCTTACTACACTTTAAAATTTAGAAGAAAAGTGATTCAAATATTATATTTACTAAAGTTCAATTTATAACGCTGGATTTACATTAAATTAATGGTGGTGGTGGTGGTGGTGGTGGTGGTGGTGGTGGTGGTGGTGGTGATAGAATATATAGATATATATACACACACACACACACACACACACACACACGTGAAACAGGTATGATTTGTACTTGGTAATACTGTAATACAGTAATACTGAACATTTACCATGGTCTAATATAGCCATTATATGCATCTTTTGACGATTTTAAAACCTAAAAATTATAAAGCGTTGCAACGCGAAACGATTGAATAATTTGGAGAGTTCTGTTTTTGTCGTTAAATTCTCTGAAACTACGAAGATTGCTTATATAAGGTATAAAATACGTCATGTAAGTGTACTCGGCGGAATAGCTCAGTAGGCTAAAGCGTTTTTACTTCAGGACTCTGGCAGGACTCCAGGGGTCACTTGTTCGAAACCTGGTCCGGGCAATGTTCTTTTCCTTTTTTTAATTTTATTCTTGATTTTTACTGGAGCTTTTACGATCCAATGTTTACATTTATCGATATAAAGCATTTAATGAATAAGTTAAAAAATGCCAAAATCTGTGAAAAGGCACCTTTAACATAAATTTATATCAATACTCACTGACCTGTGTTTTAGGAGGAGACATAATTGACATAGCAACTGTTCATGATCTTCACAGAACATCGTTAGTTTCTCAGTCGTGTGCTGCTCACATAACTCTATAGTATCGCCCACTTTGTTCGCAACATACCAGCTTTCACCGTCACATTTCGCTGACACCGCGTGATCCTTATGTAGCTTTTTGTGCATTTTCACACATTCGTCGCAGTATGTTTTAAAACATATTTTACAATGAAACAGTCCTTCATTATGTATCCCATCCTCTTCGCAAACAGAACAACAAACGTCGTAAAATACGTCTGATCCCTTTTGCTGCGAATTGTTCAAGTTAGACGCCATTTTGTTATTTCTTTACAAAACCACTTTCGATTTCCATATGTATAAACCGCGTGCCGTGTTTACCTACTAAGTTACTATTAAAGGTGCCTTT
Organism: Dreissena polymorpha; assembly: GCF_020536995.1. Taxonomy (NCBI): domain Eukaryota; kingdom Metazoa; phylum Mollusca; class Bivalvia; order Myida; family Dreissenidae; genus Dreissena; species Dreissena polymorpha. Next base: position 23,326,437 of record NC_068361.1, on the reverse strand, counting down.
TCACAGATTTTGGCATGTATTGAAGTTTGCCATTAAATGCTTTATATTGATAAATGTTAAGATTGGGACTAAAAGCTCCAGTAAACAAAAAACAATAATAAAATTAAATAAATAAATAATCCTAAACTGGGCACGACACGAACCACTGAACCCTGGAGTAAAACTTTTACTCCAGGGTTCAGTGGTTCGTGTCTATCGCTGAGACCACTTGGCCATTCGTGCTCAAACAATCAGTGAGGTATTTTATACTTTCAATCGTTTTGCGTTGAAACGCTTTATAATTTTCAGGTTTTTAAATCGTGGAAAGATGGATTTAATGGATATTTGAGAGCATGGTAAATGTTCAGTATTACTTACAAATATCATAACTACAGCAAAAACATGCGATTCTGAAACAATTTATTTTTATTCCGTCAATTTACAAAAACGTGAAAATGCCCCTTTAAGTGATATTTATATGTTTTACAGATTCGCAGGTCGGACTATTAGGCCAAATTTAGTGTAGTTTGGTTTACGTATGGTTCATTCAAGGTTGAATACCAAATATATTCCATATAGCTGTACGAAAATAAAACATGTTCAAACTGCTCATAAAGCGAACTTCGACTAGTGATTTTAATTTACGGTTAAGACAGTATATATCTTGTAAGCAAACATTCTATGTGGACTTTTTATTGGTATATGTATAGGTGTGTGTCGCTTTCATCCTCCGTCAAGTATTAATTTGTATTAGACTATTTCTTTGATATCTGCCTAATATAATGCTACATGTACATATATTTTTATATTCGTTCAACAGGAAGTTGCCATATCATTCAATGTTTGGAGGTTAGTCATATTACTCGGCATGAACTATAAAGTCATCATTCTAGTAAACAGGGGTCAGATTTCGCCCTATTGGCGCAAAAAGGTACCTTGTGCCTTCTAATTTCAATTTCACATGGTACCATTTTCCACCCGGGGGGGGGGAGGATTTAAAAAAACAAACAATTTGGTTCCTAGATGTAACATATTTTAGACACAAAAGGCAATAAAACCCGCACAAAACTGATTCGACAAATATTAAGCTCATTATTAGCACGTCAAAAGTCACCCTATTATATTCATTCCCGTTAAAAATGCAGCGTCGTAGCGATTTTTGTTTTCATTATCCCTTTTAAAATGGAACGGAGAGGTATGGTTAACAAAATAACAGGTTACAGTTTTGTAACTTATCAGGCTCAGCACGAATTATTTATTTTAAGCCTGATTTATACAAACACTATTGGGCAGTTACCCGTTATTCTCTATATACAGTAATATAATACTCCACATGACAATCGAAGATTCTAATTGTTCTATTTACCGTCACTTTACCGTCGTGGTATCGACCTATCTATCAAATGTGAAGTACTACGTAGGTCATGTTAAAAACCTATCTATCTCATGTAAAGTACTACGTAGTTCATGGTAAGGGTTTAACAATCTTGTGGGTAGTACAAAGTCGATAATGGAAACGACAAACCAATCTTGTGTGAAGTACTAAGTAGATCTTGGTAACGATAACCTATCTCATGTGAACGAGATAACACACACGATTTCATAACGGAATGCATCCAATTTTTTTTGATGCAGTTTGTAAAGCATTGCTAACAGCGACTCTGAAATATACAATTATGTAAACCAACATTGCATCAGCCATTTTTAATCATGTGTTAAACAACATCATATATATCACCATTTAACTTTGAGCAGAAGGCTGTTTTGTGCATTTGTAGACATCTGAGGAGTCTTGAGACAAATGTAAAATGTGAGGGCCCGGTTTAAATACATAACCTACCGACACGTTTTTAGCTTTCTGCGTGACATCATTGTTTAAGCATGCCTTGTTACAGCATGAAAGAAAACTTCATACTTAATATTTCATTATCTAAAGCAATTATAAACAAGATAACTATTGATGCAAAGCATCAAAGGACGTCGGGAATTTCAGCGTAAAGGGCAATCAATGAAGTTACATGGAACGATTTTTTTCTACTGTAAATATTAATATATTGGCCGATTATCAAAATAGAAAAAGATACAGGTATAACCATTATCTATGATATTTTGTTATAACCCCCAAATGGGTGGCAGACTCCTCCCCCCCTCCAAAACGTTTCTTCCCCAAACGTTTCACCCCCATTTTGGGGGTGAAACGTCTACATAATATGAAAATGTGTATTTGAAGTAGTTATTTGTAATAATGCATTTTATGTGTCTTAATAATTAATTATTAAAAAAATGATGTAAGTTGTGTCCTGAGTGATTAAAATATTAATTAATGATTTTTGATGGTTGTTTTTAGGGAAGCCTCTACAAATTTTACCAATTAATTATACTTGTTTTTATAAGTGCCTGAATTTTTTCTTTCTTTTATTGAGATCATTGACAAATTGAGTAAAAGCACAGCTTTGAAGTTCTTTGATTGTAATTTTAAGTGGAATACTATGATACAAATTAAACAATTATAACTATTGTATTAATGAATTGAGTAAAAGCACACCTTTGATGTTCTTTGATAATCATTTAAAGTGGAATAGTATGTTAGAAAGTAAACAATTATTGAATTAATGAATTCATTCTGCTACAAATTCAATTTTACATAATACTAAACATACTGTATCAATATCTATAGTATTACATACGAGTCGCCGCACTTCAGTGCAACACCAATCATGTGACCACTGAGGTGTGGCAAGTCTTTACCCCAGGGGCATTATTTAAAGAAACTTAATAGATGACTACTAAATTTTAGCCCTGACCCTTGTGGTTTTAGAGATGAAGAATTGTGTAGTTTCCACTGTGTGTTCATTTGGAAAACAAGTTACCCCAGTGCAGAGCCAATTTTGACCGCAGGGTTATAACTTGAAAAACGTTGTAGAGCATCATCGTATGATTTTAAGTATTGAAGCCCTCACTCTTTTGGTTTTTATAGATTTGTACAGTTTTCATGTTTTAAATAAATATTTTTGATCATGCGACCTACATATGAAAAGGACTGGAACGATTTTAACAAATTAAAAAGAGGTGCATCAGAGGATCACACCTGTCAAGTAATTGTTTAATCTTACAACTGCTCAAAGGGAGAAGCCGTTAACAGAAAAAGTGTACACATGCACCTCAAATACTAAAGTACGATGGACATCACGGTATCCCAAAAGTTCAACATGAGCACCTTTTGTTATGTGAGCTAAGGAAAATACACGAGTCAATATTAAAGAGTTTATTAAATGCATTGTACTACTTCTGACTGCATCAATTTCATGGTCTATATTTCTGATTTGGCAAAAACTCAAATGCGTGAAGTGCTAAAGAACACGCGTTATTAAATGGTGTTTATTTGTTACTTACTTAATAAACCTTGATCCGGCCCAACCCGAAAATACTCAGATTTGTTTTTAACCGCTGACCCAACCTGAAGTCACTGTTTGACATCTTTGGACCATAGTTCCCATTATAGTTTTTTTAACATATCGAGGCTGTGTGAACAAAGTAGGATTGTATGATTGTATGAAGCAGGGTCAGCGAGGGCATCTACTTAAACAAAAAGACTCAAATAAATCATAAAATATCAGTTGTTTTATTGGTCTAATTTCATGTCAAAATCAATTCACACATTAATATACATTTCAAAACGCAGCTATAATATACGACCATGTCAATATCTGACTGGACCATCACGCAAACAGCAGGAGAAAAAGTCATTACATGATTAGACTGAAAATATACACACAGATGAATACAGATTAAGTCTTTAATAGACAGAGATAATTGCCTCCATTTGTGTCAAACAGTTATTAAACATAATCACAGAAAGACCATGTTCACATTTGGTGACGTAATAACACCATGCTATCATACCACGCCTACGCTAATTTGGCCATGTCATAATAAACACCATACAATACATTGATCTGATGACATAATAACTGTCCTACTCAACTCGTGAACTTGTGATGTCATGATGACTTTACAGATCCATCAACATGTGTCGTCACGATGACCTTGTAAATGACATGTCATAGTAGTGACAAATACTCCTCGATGAGCGCATGAAGTAATATGCAGCATGTGCTAAGAACCAAAAATGGGACCTTTTAGCGTAGCCAGTTTTGTCACCAAGGATGATTTTTTAACAATGATGACCACAATACACTGCTAGATATGAAAACAAGAATGACAGACACTGCAAGGACTTGTAATGAATTGTAAATATAGAGGATATTTGTTGGATTTGTTCAAATATTGATTTTAATTCACGAGTGATCATAGAAAAAATATTTTTTCTATGATGACTAGTGAATTAAAATCGATATTCAATCAACCAAATTCAACAAGTTTTCATCTTATTTTTCTGATTTAAAATGATAATTTCTGTATTTTGCTGAAATAATGACGTCTTAAGTTAACGTCATGAAACCATGTCATTTCACAGTTCAACATGTGACAGGCCAATCAGATTTTTTTAAAGATTATCTCACAGAAAAACAGTTAAATTTTCATGGCTATTTCCCTGTTTGAACCAGTGAATTATCAATTTTAATTCACTGACATTTCTCTATAAACCAATGGAAAGCATCAAATTAGATTTCAGTATTTGTTATCACATACCATGATAATTTACATCTTCAGAGGCACTTTCAAAAATATGACGTGGTCTTAATAGGTGTGTGAACATATTGATACCTGCTTCACATAAGAGATGCCCATGAGATTGTTGCACCATAATCATAACTTAACTTGATAATGTCCAGATGAAATTTAGACAAACATCCCCCCCCCCCACACACACCTCCACATATTGCTTTGACACATCGGTAGATGTTTGACCATTTTATCAAGCAAAAAAATGCTCCTTTAAATAAGACATTTTATGCCAATAGAAAGACAAGAGCTGTCACTATAGGATGACTTATGCCCCCTATAAACGCTTGACAGAAGTTACGAGCTTTTTTCGAAACCTAAACGCAGATTTCGAAACCTAAACGCGGACCCTAAGTTCAAGTTCAAGGTCACAGGGGTCAAAATTTGTGTGCCTATGGAAAGGCCTTGTCTATATACACATGCATACCAAATATGAAGGTTATATCTCAAGGGACATAGAAGTTATGAGCATTTTTCAAAACCTAAACGCAGATTTCGAAACCTTAACGCGAACCCTAACTTCAAGGTCAAGGTCACAGGGGTAAACATTTATGTGCGTACGGAAAGGCCTTGTCCATATACACATGCATACCAAATATGTAGGTTATATCTCAAGAGACATAGTAGTTATGAGCATTTTTCGAAACCTAAACGCAGATTTCGAAACCTAAAATCGGACCCTAAGTTCAAGATCAAGGTCACAGGGGTAAATATTTATGTGCTTACGGAAAGGCCTTGTCCATATACACATGCATACCAAATATGAAGGTTATATCTCAAGGGACATAGAAGTTATGAGCATTTTTCGAGACCTAAACGCAAATTTGAAACCTAAACGCGGACCCTAAGTTCAAGGTCAAGGTCACAGGGGTAATTTTTTTGTGCGTATGGAAAGGCCTTGTCCATAAACACATGCATACCAAATATGAAGGTTACATCTCAAGGGACATAGATGTTATGAGCATAATTGGAAACCTAAACACAAAGTGTGACGGAAAGACGGACAGATAGACAGACGGACAGTCCGATCACTATATGCTCCCTTTTCTTCAAAAGGGGTCATATAAAGTTCAATGGACAAAATGGTCACCTGAGGGGAAACAAAATTGTCCACTACAACTCCTTATGAAAATGGTGTCCAGCAACAATTAAAGTTGTTAAACAGACAAGAAATTCAAACAGACCTAGAAAACCCAACCAACCACTTGATGACTTCTGACAGTGATGTTTTTGGAATAATTTGATATAAAATTCCCTTTACATTTTTTATCTGATTGGCCTGACACATTTAAAAAAAGTTGAAGAACAAACTGCCATTATATACATGTGATTCTTCAAACTTTGTTGGGGAATGAAATGATGAATATTACAAACAAAAAGAAAACAACATCAGTAATACATATGTTCTTGCTAAATGAACACATAAAATTAATGATCTTTGGTACTGGTGGAAAATTGTTTTTAAATTTTAAAACTTACAAAATGAAAAAATAAAGTATGATACATGATGTTGAAATAGTGTCTGCTTCATTTTCAGAGGGGTAATCACCTGACAAACAAGATGGCGAGGACCATGCCGAGCAGGTGTTTTTCAAATTTTCTTAGCCTGAGCTGTAATTTTGTGACCAGCTAAGAAATGTTGCAGAATATAGTCAAGATATAGAGCAAATATTAATATGATATAAACGATTATCACTTTCTTGCCGATTTGGAGCGGGATTTTAACAATTAATACAAGCAATCAAAGGTATAAAACAGCGAAAAATAAATGTCTTGGCATGGAAGTGGCCATCTTGTTTTTCAAGTTATGACTCCCTCTGTAGGTACAAGATACAGAAAATGATCAGACCTGATAGACACGTTTGAACAGTGAAACTATGTTTTAAACATATAGGTCTATATTAAACCATTCTTAAATTCACATCCACATATTATTATACATGATTATACATGTATATATTATATTACTCATGTGGTCGTCTCGATGGCATTGTCAGAAGATTGAGTCATTTCATCAACATTGAAGTAAATCCTACACATCAAAACCATTCATTATCTTTGTTACTGTCACTAATTTCAAGACATATTTCATCTAAAGAATAAACATGAAGAGAGAAACAAAAGCCGTGCACATGTCAACAACAATATGAGTGTATAGTCACCATTGATACTACCCTGTCATGATTTATTTAACACAGTGTACAATTAGAACTTGAGAAATGTCAGATTTATATTTGTTTATTGACAAATACATTACAAGAAAGTGTTCTGATGTATAGTTATCAAACCTCAAAGTTGCAATTTTAAATGTGTCAGAACAAGAATCTATTAGTCAGCGCCTGGCAAACAACACAATTAGGAAATATTAGTACCTTTGTTTATAGGTTAAAGTGATTTATAGTTCATATTTCATGTATTATATTCAACAGAGCAAAGTCACTTAAATTTGATACATTTTTCACCTATCCTCACCCAAAAGAGAATCCAATCTCAAACATAGTTGCAACTTCCAATATTCTCTGTTGAAAGTCTCTTCGAGACATATTTGTTTCCCAGAAAGCTGGTGCGTCAGAGGCAAAGCTAAAATGGCTATGTGCAAACAGCATAAACCAAGAACAGCCTGCGAGTAAAGTTTGAAAGGCGTCAATTTAAACCCTTATATACTGATGAGCAGCAAACAGAATTAAACCTGAACAGACTGCAAGTTACTCGCAGGCTGTTCTGGGTTTATGCTGTTTGCACATAGCCATTTTAGCTTTGCCTCTGAATGTGAAAGGCTTAAGTCAACATTATATCAAAACATGGAGCCTGGCTTATTTTGGCTTTTTGGTGAAACTTTTAAAATAACATCGAAATATATGTGTGTTTTTTTTTGTCTAAAAATAATGCGTTCATTAATGAATATATATAAACAATATTTGGCAATGTACTGCTGCCCTATAATAAACATTATGATATCAATACACAGTTTAATTATTACATTTACTAAAAACATAACATTAATATTATGAATGAATTATTTTATATAACAAATAATTAATTGTACATTCAACACATCTACATTTTATTTTAATTATAGTGCATAATTTTAATGATCATCCAAGTTACAAAACAACTGTTACTTAATTACATGTTTTAAGTACATGTATGTTAATCAATAACTTTGAGATACAAAAGCAGTGATCGTAAGCCAGTTTAAGTTCAAGTTGTACACGTATACATGTATAAGTATTGCTTAACTGTTCACCATTTTGTAATGCCCGCCTAAATTGAACTGTGTTTTAGAGTATTCAGCAGAACACAAGTTCATATATGAAAAAAACAACATCACATTTCGAAATACCTAATATTTTAATACAATGTTATCCCTTACCACTTTTACGTATTTTAAGGCATTTGTAGTCCCTTAGAAAGTTAAATTTAATTGATGGCCTTTTTACTAGATCCAAGTTTAAAAGGTTTCAGTTCCGACCCTCATGAGCTGAAAACAGCATAAAACCTGAACAGTCTGCAAGTTACTAGCAGGCTGGTTTGGTTTTATGCTGTTTGCACATAGCCATTTTTACTTAGCTTCTAAGTGGGAAAGCGTTGACAGAAGACTTATGATAGCATACTAACACCAGAGGCAGTGTGCAATGGCCACTGAAAGTAGGCAGGATATCAGAATTGTCAAACAAAAAAATTTCTCTTTCATCACAAGTCTTGACTCTAGGCAGGCATTCACAAAGCTCTTTAGAATTTTTTATTAAAAGTTCGGGGCATAAAACTTTGCGTAATACAATGTACGTTATAACCCCTCTGATTCAAATCCAAGACATATCTACCAAAAAAAAAACACAAGACGAGTCACTTCAAACACTACGTCTAAACGTATGTTTTGCATTACAATGTTTGAGTGCACAACAGATGTTATGTGATGTGATAATGAAATGTGATACTGTTACATAAGTTTAACACTCAAAACCTAGATGCACAAATGGCATAACAGAATATGAATGATGGCTGATAGATTATGGGTATAACATGATAAATGAACGTTACATACAATTTGATTGTTACAAGGGCTGTTTGAAAAACATGCATGCCCCCCATATGGCCTGTCTGTTGCAGTGGCAGCCATTGTGTGAATACGTTTTTTGTCACTTCGACCTTGACCTTTGACCTATTGACCTGAAAATCAATAGGGGTCATCTGCGAGTCATGATCAATTTACCTATGAAGTGTCATGATCCTAGGCAAAAGCGTTTTTGAGTTATCATCCAGAATCAATTTTACTGTTTCGGGTCACCGTGACCTTGACCTTTGACCTGAAAATCAATATGAGTCATCTGCGAGTCATGATCAATGTACCTATGAAGTTTCATGAACCTAGGCGTAAGCGTTCTTGAGTATCATCCGAAAACCATTTTACTATTTTGGGTCACCGTGACCTTTGACCTAGTGACCTCAAAATCAATAGGGGTCATCTGCGAGTCATTATCTATCTAACGATGAGGTTTCATGATCCTAGGCGTATGCGTTCTTGAGTAATCATTCCGAAACCATTTTATTATAATTTCAGGTCACCGTGACATTGACCTAGTGACCTCAAAATCAATAGGGGTCATGTGCAAGTCATGACCAATCTACCTATGAAGTTTCATGATCCCAGGCGTATGCGTTCTTGAGTTATCATCCGGAAACCATCTGATGGACGGACATACATACAGACAGACAGACCGACATGTGCAAAACAATATACCCCCTCTTCTTCGAAGGGGGGCATAAATAATAACCTAACACAGTCCTACATTAGTACTTGAAAACACTGTTATTATATTGTAACAATTACTACAATAATTCTTACGATACTTACATTGCAATTGATTAAAAGCTAATTTCAATTGTTTTATGGGAAAGTTGGATATAAAACAATAAATACAAAAGGGCTTCTTTTGAGCAAAACCCTGTTTCATTTTACATATAAAGGATACAAAAGAGAAAAACAAAACAAAACTAGGCGTAAGCATTCTTGAGTTATCATCCGGAAACCATTTTACTATTTCGAGTCACTGTAACCTTGACCTTTGACCTAGTGACCTGAAAATCAATAGGGGTCATCCGCTAGTCATGATCAATCTATGTATGAAGTCTCATGATCCTAGACCTAAGCATTCTTGACTTATCATCCGGAAACCATCTGGTGGACGGACCGACAGACATACGGACCGACCGACCGACATGGGCAAAACAATATACCCCCTCTTCTTCGAAGGGGGGCATGAAAACTAAGAAACATTTGAATTTCCAAGTGAAATTCTAACACAAACTTTACCAACATATTAAACTTATTAAAAGCAGCGTGTTTTCTTCGTGATTTCCATATTCAAATTGAAGTCTTCATGAGTCATCAATCAACATGAGTCTGAAAAGGGATTTGCAGTGCGAAATTGTGATCTATGAAAAATGTTGAAACTCCACAACAACTTCCACCAGTAGAACCGTTTTGTAGAATGGAGGTACTCACAATCAGGTAGAATGTGAATGGACAGATTGTGTAGAAGAAATATCAGCAATAGCAATATTTAGCAGCCTATCTAGTGAACACACAAAGGCTTTCAAGTCAGAGTCCCATGGACCAATTCATTCCGTTCGTCCAATTTCAATATCTCCATGCAGAACTTCTGACCAGTAGCAGTCAATATCTCACAGAATTTCAGAACAAAACTTTTATTATAACTGATACATTAAATATCTGTTACAATTTTGCACAAAACCCTTAATTCCAGCCAGTAGAAGTTTATATTCCAAGGGTTCAGCGCAAGACTATCTCATCTAAATACGCAGTTTATATTCCATGAGTTCAGCGCAAGACTATCTCATCTAAATACGCAGTTTATATTCCATGGGTTCAGCGCAAGACTATCTCATCTAAATACGCAGCTTATATTCCAAGTGTTCAGCGCAAGTATTTCATCTAAAAACATCTAATAAGCCGATCCAGTTTAAAGCCTAATCCCCTGATTCCTTGCTCGCTCATATGGGACTTAAACTAGACTAGTCATTATTTCTTTTTCTTCTTCACGGAGGCCTGTTGGGGAGGCGAGATTTCATCCTTATCGGGTAGACTGGTTCTCTGCTCCTCAAGATGGCTAGACTGGACCTTCTGGATCAGCCCGAAGAAATCTTCGTCTGGGATGGTTGGGGCGGGGCGGTTGTGTGGTAGGGCACTACGCTGATCATCAATCCGGGATCCCTGCAAAATATACCGGGTATTAAATTATTTTTTGAGGACCCATACAAAACACTTTTATAGAAGTGTGTGTGTGGGGGAGGGGGGGGGGTAAGGGTGGCGGCTGCATATAACAGGCAAAATGTCAACAAACATTTAAATGAATTCTTTTCGGGATTCCTAGAAAACACTCTTGAAGGGGTGGGAGAGGGTGAGCGTGTATAACACACAAAAGGTTGGCTCACCCATTAAATATAATGCATATTACTGGTTTAGAAAAGATAAAGACTGGTTGTTTAGCTTTAATATGTAGAAATTCATTAAGAAATATTCATCTGACAGCTTGTATGACCATTTCTTAAACTTAACCAGAACATAACAGTACAGATCAGAAATTTATTACGATTTGTTCATAGAACACTATCAGTCATAATCATGTTATTATATTTTATAGACATATCATGAAGTCATTTGCAAAGTAAGTGATAATACAGTAATCAAAAGTGTACATTCCATCTAACACATTACATGACAGTGGTGGGAAAACAACAGGGTGGCAATCAGCTATTATGCTCTTAATATTAGCCACATAATCAACAAAAATTTTCTGCATCATGCCATTTTCTCCTCAGAAACTCCTCGGAAACTCCTGTTTAATGCACAAAAAAAGAGGTCACATCACATTTTTACCTGACAACGCATGAGCATTTCAAAGAAGCTGTCGTCTGGTACGTCGTTAACATTTCTCTCTCGGAGGTATTGGTTGATAACAGCTTGGGAGTTGAGACCTGGAAACTTCGGTAGTGAGGCTCGCTGGTCGTTCATGCGTGACCCCTGAATGCCTGCCACCATGTCCAGAAAGTTCTCGCTGTCTGGGGTGGACACTGTGGAGAGATATGAACCAATAAGGTTAGGAGAATATAATAAAATATTGCTGTCTGGCATAAACACTGCTGTATGATGTTCACCAGTCACGTATGGAGAATATAATAAAAGAAATTCTGGGGTAGACACTGCGGTTTGATGTGAACTATTAAAGTTGGGAGAAAATAATTAAACAATGTCTGGGGTAGACAATGTTGTGAGATCTGATCCAGTCATGTTAGGAGAATATAACAATACAGTCAAGAGAGAACATGATAACCAGCCTAATATCAAGAAAATAATACACAAGTAAAATGATGAACCAGTCAAATAATAAGTCAAGGACAAGGAAAATGGTAATCCTGTCACTATAGGTGTATACATCAATCAATAGAGGAAAAAAATATCAACCAGTTAAATAATGAAAATAATAGATAATAGAAAACAAGCAACGTGTTTGTTAAACACTATGTCCCAATATATTTGACCTTTGCCCCTGAAGGATGACATTGACCTTTCACCACTCAAAATGTGCAGCTCAATGAGATACACATGCATGTCAAATATCAAGTTGCTATCTTCAATATTGCAAAAGTGTACATTAAATGAACGATTTTGACCCATATATTTGACCTTTGACCTTGAAGGATGACCTTGACCTTGAATTTTCCACCACTCAAAATGTGCAGCTCCATGAGATACACATGCATGCCAAATATGAATTTGCTATCTTCAATATTGCAAAAGTTATGGAATATGTTAAAGTAGGAGCACAGAAACCAACAAACCAACAGACAGGGCAAAAACTTGTTTTTTTATCATTTGGCAGGTAGAGATAATTATCTCCCTTTGAAGCTTATTACTTCCCTTGGATTTGTAAGGATGGCCTTGACCTTGACTTTTCATCACTCAAAATGTGCAGCTCCATGAGAAACACATGCATGCCAAATATCAAGTTGCTATCTGAACGGACATAGAAGTTATGAGCATTTTCGAAACCTAAACGCAGAAAACTAAACGCAAAGTGTGACGGAAAGACAGATGGACAGACGGAAGGTCTGATCACTATATGCCCTCCTTCGGGGGCATAAAAATAGAGGGAACAAGAGCTGTCGCCATAGGATGACATATGCCCGCTTTAAACGCTTTGATAGAAGTTATGAGCATTTTTCGAAACCTAAACGCAGATTTCGAAACCTAAACGAGGACCCAAGTTAAAGGTCAAGGTCACAGGGGTCGAAATTTATGTGCGTATGGAAAGACCTTGTCCATTTACACATGCATACCAAATATGAAGGTTATATCTCAAGGGACATAGAAGTAATGAGCATCTTTTGAAACCTACATGCAGATTTCGAAACCTTAACGCGGACCCTAAGTTCAAGGTCAAGGTCACAGGGGTCAAAATTTGTGTGCGTATGGAAAGGCCTTGTCCATATACACAGGCATACCAAATATGAAGGTTATATCTCAAGGGACAGAGAAGTTATGAGCATTTTTCGAAACCTAAACGCAGATTTCGAAACCTAAACGCGGACCCTAAGTTCAAGGTCAAGGTCACCGGGGTCAAAATTGTTGTGCCTATGGAAAAGCCTTGTCCATATACACATGCATACCAAATATGAAGGTTATATCTCAAGGGACATAGAAGTTATGAGCATTTTTCGAAACCTAAACGCAGATTTTGAAACCAAAACGCGGACCCTAAGTTCAATGTCAAGGTCACAGAGGACTTAATTTTTTAGCTTATGGAAAAGCCTTGTCCATATACACATGCATACCAAATATGAAGGTTATATCTCAAGGGACATAGAAGTTATGAGCATTTTGAGAAACCTAAACACAAAGTGTGACGGAAAGACAGACAGACTGACGGACGTTCCGATCACTATATGCCCTCCTTCAGGGGCATTAAAATTAAAACCAAGTCAAGTGAGCTCTTAAAATGATTAAACCAGTCTGGAGTTTGTAATATGATAAATAATAAATGATAATAAATATAAATGATAATATGATATTGAACCAGTCTATTGTTGACTCCTTTGACAAATGTATGGAAACAGTAAAAAAATAATTTTTTATTGGATGAAAATAGGAGACAATGACTGATGTCTTAGTAGACAGCCTGCAATGACTGCTATCAATCATATATGACTCTTATAATTGACAAACTTATAACTTTTGGATCATAAGTGTCCTAGATCTAACGGACAAACAATTAATAAACAAATGGAATTGTTTCAGTTGCAGGATAACTTTACTTTTAAGTTTTTGCACGATCCTATTTCTTATGTTTTCACTGTTACCAAAAACCGCAATTTTTGTCAGACAAAAAAACGCTGAAATAATATGTATTTTCCCCATATATATCCACATACCGAATTTCATAAATTTAGCTTCTGTAATTTTTGAGTTCTCATACGATCCATATTAATCTGAGAGACGTAGCTGTAATAACCCTAATGCTCCCATTGTGGCTCTCTATCCACATATTGAGTTTCTTCAAATTAATTTAAGTACTCCTTGAGTTATTGCAGGATGCAGATGATTGGGACAGTCGGACACACAGACTTGGGCTATGGTCCCGTTTGGTTACACGGGTAGAAGACTAATTAAAGAGAGAACCCGTAATGCTAACACATCTATGTGTGACAAGTGCCAATAACTAATATGAATCCATATGAGCATTGCTCTAGGAAAACAGGGCTTAATGAATGTGCGTTAAGTGTCTTCCCAGATAAGCCAGGGAAGTCTGTTTATCACAGACGACACTTTCTCCTGTAATGGTATTTTTTAGTTGAAAAAAATTGTCTTCATAGCGAAAATCAATGTTAGGCAGAAAGTGTCGTCCCTAATCTGGGTCTACACTTTGAGCATGTGCATTAAGGCCTATTTTTCCAGAGCAAGACTCATATATAAGCAGATACACTAACACATTTCTGCCTAACATCAGTTCAACACTTACCCAGTTTGGGTTTGTTCTCCTTGTTTTCTGACTCCAGGAGTCCATTTTTCTCCCCAGGCAACTTGAGGCTGCACCGCTGCTCGACGATACGGCGACCTTGGAACTTGCTCAGCAGATCAAAGAAACCATCATCTTCTGGGGACAGTGTCTGAATAAAAGAAATTATATAACTATCACAGGATTGATGAAAGACAAAGCTTGCGCCAATTATAATATACTACAGCTTACCTCAACCATAGGGACCTGATTCTTGGCTATGCTTGTCTCTGATGTGGCTACAGCTTACCTCAACCATAGGGACCTGATTCTTGGCTTTGATTGTCTCTGATGTGGCTACATCTTACCTCAACCATAGGGACCTGATTCTTGGCTATGATAGTCTCTGATGTGGCTACAGCTAACCTCAACCATAGGAACATGATTTTTGACTATGATAGTCTCTGATGTGGCGACAGCTTTCCTCAACCATAGGGACCTGATTCTTGGCTTTGATTGTTTCTGATGTGGCTACAGCTTACCTCAACCATAGGGACCTGATTCTTGGCTATGATAGTCTCTGATGTTGCTACAGCTTACCTCAACCATAGGGACATGATTTTTGGCTATGATAGTCTCTGATGTGGCTACAGCTTACCTCAACCAAACGGGCCTGGTTCTTGGCTTTGATTGTCTCTGATGTGGCTACAGCTTTCCTCAACCATAGGAACATGATTTTTGGCTATGATAGTCTCTGATGTGGCTACAGCTTACCTCAACCATAAGGACATGATTTTTGGCCATGATAGTCTCTGATGTGGCTACAGCTTACCTCAACCATAGGGACATGATTTTTGGCTATGATAGCCTCTGATGAGGCTACAGCTTACCTTAACCATAGGGACCTGATTCTTGGCTATGATTGTCTCTGATGTGGCTACAGCTTACCTCAACCATAGGGGTCTGATTCTTGGCTATGATTGTCTTTGATGTGGCTACAGCTTACCTCAACCATAGGGGCCTGATTCTTGGCTATGATTGTCTCTGATGTGACTACAACTTACCTCAACCATAGGGGCCTGATTCTTGGCTATGATTGTCTCTGATGTGGCTACAGCTTACCTCAACCATAGGGGCCTGATTCTTGGCTATGATTGTCTCTAATGTGACTACAACTTACCTCAACCATAGGGGCCTGATTCTTGGCTATGATTGTCTCTGATGTGGCTTAAGCTTACCTCAACCATAGGGGCCTGATTCTTGGCTATGATTGTCTCTGATGTGACTACAACTTACCTCAACCATAGGGGCCTGATTCTTGGCTATGATTGTCTCTGATGTGGCCACTGTCATGGATTTCTGCACCTTGGGTATCTTAGGTCTTGCCCCGCCATGTACTGGGATTGTCTCTCCTTTCTTGTCCGGCGTGAGCTTCATCAACTCCATCTGTTCCTTGCTGTGTCGCCGGGAGACGCCGGTACGTCGGTCTGGAATTTAAAAATAATAGTTTAATTTTTCATAATTTTATGTAATATGTAAATTTATATATATATATTATTTTTTTAATTATAGTAATATTTTTATTTTATATAAAAAATACAATGAACAATTTTGTTTTATTGTATTTTTTTCTTTTTATGTTTCATTTTAATAAATTTTCAATGATTTTAAAATATCAGCAATTTTATATAATTTTGTAAATACTAAAAAAAAATCTTTTAAACAAAAAATATATTTGATACTCAAGTTGTGTTAATTAACCCCTTAGCACTTAGATATGCACTTTGACTCATTTGTAGTCCATTAGAAAATCGAATTAGATTAAACACCTTTTCATGCTAGATCCAATTTTTAAAGGCTCCATTACTCACCCTGATATTGAGATGAGCAGCAAACAGCATAAAACCTTAACAGCCTGCAAGTTGGCTGTTCTTGAATAATGCTGGTTGCATACAGCCATTTTCACTGGACTTACTGCATGGGCATCAAGTGTCATCCCAGATCAGCCTATGCAGTCCTCACAGGCTAATCAGGTATAACACTTTCCGACTAGATTGGATTTTCTTTAAAATAAACTTCCTTATAACAAAAAATTCAGAAAAAAAGCGGAAAGTCCTTTGTTGACCGCACAGGCGTATCTGGGACATGTTAGGCATGTGCATTTAGCCCAGTTTTCCCAGAATGAGAATTGTTAAAAAGGTATAACATACACATTCCAACATCCAGATGGTCCAAGGGGCTGGGCCTGTGTCCTTCGTCTGGCCCTACTTTACTGCCCAGCACTGACTTGAGGTCAGCAAGGTTCATCTGGGCAGTAACCTGACCTGTCTCATCTCCAATCTGAAAACACATCATCAAGCAATATATATGTGAGTTCAATTATGGAAAAACTGTGATTAACGCAGGTGCATAAAAGGTCCTATCAGATTAGCCTTGTTAGTCCACTGCACTGTGCCCACTGCACAGGCTTATCTGGGATAACGCTTTGGGCATATATATGAAGCCTAGTTTTCCAGAATGAGGGAAAAAATATTCTGCTTCCAATAAACACTGATGCCCTTGGTGGAAGCCTTGTCAGTATTGATTCATTGGCCCATTTGAATAAGGCCTAGTAGACAAATAAGGTGTAAAGGTCAAAACTGAGATCATGTGATTTGGCTTGGTAAAGTGTTCATAGATAATAGTCATGCAAGTATCCATGTCTTTCAGAAAGTGGTGTGGATGCAGTCAATTCAGGTAAACCAAGAAATTTAACTTTCTGAATTAGTCTTTAGTAAGTGTTTAAAAGTAGGTAAATACAAGGTCAAAATGAGGTCAGTTAATATGTGTGTGTTGATAGTGTTCAAAGACATAAGTCATGCAAGTATTAAAGCTTTGTAAGATGCATAATTGATGGAAAAAAAAAACACTTAATTTTGGTAAAACTTGTCCAGACAGACGGACTAATGAACGAACGCATGAATGGTTGGTCAGGCCAATTACTATGTATACGCTTCCAACATCAATTGATTCCAGAAGCACAAAACTACCACTCATTGTAAAATAACAGTTTAGACCCCATACTTATTTAAAGCAATCAAGCAATTAACATTAAATTATTTAGATTGACTTAATGTTGGACATGGATATTTACATTTTGTAGAAAAGGACAATTTTACAACTCAGGGGCCATAACTCTGCCGTTCAGAGCTCACCAAACTGGGATCTTTGTCTAAAGCACACTATATAACTAGAATCATATCAATAAAAAAGAACTGACTCTTCAATCGGAAGACAGTCCAGAAGTGTTGGTTAAAATTTTATCCTACAGCTAAATGATTTTATAGAACAAATACGACTCATAAAGAAAAGATAAGGTTTTCTTTATCGCTATTTTTAGAGCCGGTTTATAGAAGTATTTTTTTAGAACATGTACATAGGGACTACTTTTTTGGCCTTTCACCCCTGATTGCGTCATTTAGGTCAATGGGGACGCAGTCGTTTAACGAGTTTACGAGTGTGTGTGTGTTTACGATGGATTACTATAATATTATGAATGTGAAAAACACAGTGTTTGGATATAAAACTGGAATGAAACTGGTGAGACTGGATTTTCGATTTAGTTAAAATGTTGAATGTACTCGAATAACGTGATGTTTTGTTGAACAATTGATGGATTAAATTTAAGAAAAGTGTCAGTGAATTGTTCTTTAACTTTTCGAAGGAAATCAATGTCGAATTAAAATGGTAATTTCTTTGATGGTTTAGTCGTTCCTTTGTCAGTCGATCGAAGAATGTCTATCCACAAAGAATTGCCTGCTTACAACCAGTGCCTTAAAATGGAAAAGATGGATGGCGATGAAGAAATTTGTCTAGAATTTTAACTCATCATGGAAGCAAATTAAACATTACGAAAATAAACATGGACGTGGTTATTATACAACTTTGGTGAGTAGAACAATAATTTTATGTAAGTAAGTATAAAGTGTGTAAAAAGAAGAGTTGTTTGAAGACTAAAATTAACAATATCGGCGGGAATAAATGCTGAATCAAGCTTCACGTAGCCACGGTATGTGTCTACACATTTTGTAAATTTCAAAATGGCAGGAGCCATGTTTTTGTTTTTGGTGTTTACAGTGGTGAAACAAGAATTGTAGTTTGAACACAACCATCTGTGTTCTACTTGAGTGTGTAACATTTGGAACGCTGGTCAATTTTGAATCGAGGCGTATAAAGTTATTTTGTTATTTTTCTCGTTACTTTTCTTTTGCGTGGAATTCTTAAGGACTATTTCGATTTCCGTAAACAGGAAAGATCACAATAAATATTACTACCCAATGTTAGATTCAGTTAAATTAATGTGTTTTTGCTTTTATTTTAGGAATAAATTAAATAAAACAATATTATAGGATAAATAGAATACTATGTAAGTGTGATTGTGTACTTAAATTTATCCCACTCGTGTCAGAAAGGCTTACAAGGCTCGGCAAGCCTCGCCATGTAAACCTTTCTTCACTCTTGGGATAAATTTAAGTACACAATCACACTAACATAGTATTCTCTATGTTCCTCTAAAGTGATCTCATAATTTCAAAACAGATCCTGTTCAGAAAAGCAAACATCCTTCCTAACTTTTAAGCATCCTATTTTTCCAAATTCTCAAGGTACAAACTTCGAAGATTCAAGTTAGTTTTCTTAAAATGAGCAATTTGTTCAATGGGCAACAAAAATTATTGTCTATTACATTTATTTCTGCAACATATTGTCTGCTTTCTGTGTGCATCGCAAACATTCACTTTACATGGTGTGAAAAAAATGTTGGGGAAAAAAAATTGAATCTTTAAAATTCAATAAGTATATTCACTTTGGATTCACAGTAAACACACCAGGAGGGCATGATCAGTTTCCTGGCTTACCTCTTTAGAGATCTCGAGATGCTTGTTGGCATACTGGAGAGCCTCCTCGTTATGCCCAAGACCCTTCCCCGACCGTGTATGTGTTCCCGAGGCTGTAACATGCCTGGGCCTCCAGCGCCTTGTCACCCAGCTGTTTGGCAATTTGTAAAGTTTTCCTGTTGAAAATATAAAATCAGGGATTGTATTTAGCCTTATTCAGAAAACTACTTCTTTGGAACGAAATAGATGCAACTTCCCTTCCTTTTTGTCTTGGGAATTGTTTGGATGGAAATTGTTTTTGTTTTTTAATTTTTCCACTATTGAGAGAGAGCCTGGGCCTCTAACACCTTATCATCCAGCTGCTTGGTAATTTATAACGTTTATCTGCGGGAAAATACAATTATAGTGCTTGTTTGGTGATTTGTAACATTTTTTCTGTAGACAAATGTAATGACAGGAAATTGAATTGAAGCAGAACCCTGCTATTTTATGCAGGCATTTTGCAACATATAATAATAATTCTTGTTTGGTGATTTGTAACGTTTTTGTGTGGAAAAATAATGTACATTGCTTGCTTGGTGATTTGTAACATTATTTTGGGGAAATGTATGATTGCTAAGTGATTTGTAGTGATATTTTCCCTAGAATAATGAACACAGCTCTTGTTTTTTGTAATATTTGTCTATGGTTATATATAAGACTTATTAATTTCTGAATATAAATTAATAATATTTATTTTCGCGGAAACGAATGTTGTTTGCTGGTTTCTATAGATACGATTACCGATGTAACGTTATGTACGGAATGCTTCGGTAGAGTTCGTTAAAACAATGAAATTACGCATTTCCGTACCACGTGATATTACGTCATTCCGCCTTTTGCAAACTGCCTGTGCTTTTGTTCGGATCGTCAACAAACTTAATCTTAATTAAATCTCGAATCATCTAAAATAATGCCGCGTGGAACAAAGCGGAAATTACCAAAAAATGTGGAAGAGGTTGGAGAGGACGATACCCGGCTCTTACAACCGGACCCAGGTAGAGGCTTTATTGATTTTGAGAAGATAATAAGGGCATCTAAAATCGTTCCTCCTATTAATTTATGTAACGTTGAGGGGTGCGGTGTTAGCGGGGAATCAACTCTAAGTTTCCCGGTAATCGAAAATACACAAGTTCAATCTCTTGCTTCGGCTGTTAATCAGGGTCGAAACATGATAAGTTGTCAGGAATTAACGCGCTTATCAAACGATGACTTGGCTGCGCACGTGCCCGCCGCATTGCAACAACAAATTTCTAGAGGCGAATATGTAAATTTGGCTTTACTGTTAAAAGGTGCCTTCGAATTGTCCGCTTTTTGTAACGGTAGTGTTTTGCAACTTTCGGCAGAGGGCACTCTTGAACAGCGCCCTAAGGAGTGTAGGGATAAAATCTATAACATTGAACGGTGGTCGGACGCTTTCTTAATTTATGCATCAATCTACCTTAGCACGCGACCCGATAAAGTGCAGGAGATTTTGCATTACATGTGGACAATTCGTGAGTGTGCGTCACGTCAGGGGGGATTTGCATGGCGAGAGTATGATGAACAGTTTCGTCTGCGCCAGGCCTTGCACCCTACGTCTTGGGCGTCAATCAATAATGGTCTTTGGTGGCGATGCGTGCAAACACGGGCCCCCGTGCGTCAGGGGACGCCAAAAGCTAATAATTTGTGTCACCACTTTAACGAGGGACACTGCATGTGGCCCAATTGTCGGTTTACACACGAATGTTCGGAATGCGGATCTCGTCATCCGGTCAATAACTGTCCTTTGCGCCTCCGCCCTATCCGCGTCGCGGGGGCGCCTCGTTTTCAAAGGGGACGGGGATTTCATCGATTTCGACCACGGCCCCAATGGCGCGGGAACAACCGTGGCACCCCAAATAGGTTCTAAATCAAACGCTAATTTTCCCTGTAATCATAACCTACTTAATCTCGCACCATCGCCGGTGAATATCAAAATATTACGTGAATATTTAACATCGTATAATTCTACAGATCGAAATGACCTTTTAAATGGTTTTACAAATGGGTTTTCAATGCATTATAACGGACCCAGAGTCAGTAGATTTAGTAAAAACTTAAAGTCTGCAATCGCAAATGCGGACATAATTCAGGATAAGATAAATAAGGAGATTTTGGCGGGGAGGTTGGCTGGGCCTTTCAGCGAAAAACCTTTTTCTAATTTCATGGTTTCCCCAGTTGGCCTGGTGCCAAAAAAGACACCAGGTGAATTTAGGATGATTCATCACCTTTCCTTTCCAGAGGGTAACTCGGTTAATGACTTCATTGATAAAAAATACTCATCCGCTCAGTACACAAATTTCGATGAGGCGGTTCACATGGTTCAAGATTTAGGGCGACACTGTAAACTTTTCAAAATGGATCTTAAGAATGCATTTCGCCTACTCCCAGTTCGGCGAGAAGATTTCGAAATACTGGGCATACAGTTTAATGGCATGTTTTATGTGGAAAAAGCATTACCATTCGGAGCTTCAGTCAGTTGCAAAACATTTGAACAGTTTTCCTCATTCCTTGAATTCTGTGTTAAGAGTAAAATGTCATCGGGCAAGCTTATACACTATTTAGACGATTTTCTGGGTGGCGATAAATCTGAAGTAGGTTGCCGCAAGGTGATGGATTCGTTTATCAATTGCATGCACGAGCTAAACGTGCCGTCAGCCACCGAGAAAACAGAAGGGCCCACGGAAATAATCGTGTTCTTAGGCTTAGAATTAGATTCGGCGGAACTAGTAGTCCGCATTCCTAAAATAAAAACTGTTGAGTTACAGGAAAAAATTCACTCCATCGTGCAGAAACAAAAAATTAATCTAAAGCAAATGCAATCGTTAATAGGGTCTCTTAACTTCGTGTGCAGGGCAATCCCAGTCGGCCGCCCGTTTTGCAGGAGATTAATTAACACCACCTGTGGCATAACCAAAGCATTCCACCGCATACGTATAACACGTGCTGTGAGGCAAGACCTCGAAATGTGGTTGACATTTTTGCGCGATTATAACCATACTGGTCACACTCAGGAAACATAAAACAAATCAGCGCGGTATTCCGGTCACAATTAGGATCCCATACGAGCCGGAGTCTGCTTTGTGTCCAGTTCGGTCGTTTACAGACTACCTTGCAGTACGACCCCAAAGCGTCAGTCCATGTTTTTGCCATGTCGATGGTCGCTCAGTCACTAGGAATCAATTCGCATCTGTTTTATCAAAGTGTCTTTTGTCTGGTCAGCTCAATAATCATCATATCAAAACACACAGCTTCAGGATAGGTAGAGCTACGGACCCAGCCTCAGAGGGTATTCAGCCAACCGCCATCAAACAGATGGGGCGTTGGTCATCGGAAGCGTATAACGCGTATATTCGATAGATTTCCAGAATATTCGTTGAAAGAAAGTCTTTTATTTTTCAGACATATGGGTAATCGGGGACTCGATCCCGTATTGGGCCGGCGTTCGCGCCGTTCAGACAGGCAAGAGCAACCTGAGAATCCCCGGCGACAAACAAATCGGTTGGTGGGGCATGCGCGGAATGTCGTGGGCGCAGTTTCGGCATGCGGTCGAGTCGAACGTCCTGTTAAATAAAGCGCCGGACATTCTTTTTATCCACCTAGGGGGTAACGATCTTGCAAATACGTCAGTGATTAACTTAAAAAACACCATTAAAAAAGAATTGAACTACATTCGGGCCGCCCTTCCAGATTCTGTGCTTGCGTGGATTAACATTTTACCTCGCCTCACTTGGAACGACGCAGGTGTTTCTGACCAGGTGATCGACACGAAGCGAAAGCTGGGGTCGGCTGCGCGCGAAAAAGTTTACCAAGCACGAAATAGTGTCGGTGCCGATCGATTCCGCGACGCCAGGGTTTTTTCGGAGCGATGGTGTGCATCTGTCGGATGTTGGCCTCGAATTGTATTTGGATTGCATTCGCGACGTCATCTTAAAATTCTGTTTAAGGGCTAATCCAGAATTTGTGGGGGATAAATTTGTGAAATTTATTGTGGCGGAAAATTCTGTTTTCCGGGGGTCGGATGGGCATGCGCATTTATACATTTATCTGAATGGACTCTGTGACTACTTGCGTAGTTTATCATCCTTGTCCTTTCGGGTAATTCCAAGTTTACATTTATCTGATTGGACTCTGTGACTACTTGCGTAGTTTATCATCCTTGTCCTTTCGGGTAATTCCAAGTTATTAAAGTTTAAGCTGCTTGAACAGAATAAAAAATAGTAGCAATACCGTAGGGTAAAAAACGTTTAGGTGTCAAATCGCTGCCTGAGCGATAAGTTGTATTTTAATGTCCGATTAACATTGTAAAAAGGTACAAGTAATATTATCGCAAGTGTGGCGATAAAAGTGATCACAAGTGTAGTGATCAAGTAAAAGTATTATCGCAAGTGCGAAAAAGTGATCACAAGTGTAGTGATCAATGTCCGATTAAGTATATTATCGCAAGTGCGAAAAAGTGTGATCACAAGTGTAGTGATCAATGTCCGATTAAGTATGTAAAAGGTATAAGTAAAAGTATTGGATCACAAGTGTAGTGATCAAGTAAGTGTTAACGCAAGTGCGCAAAAAGTGTGATCACAAGTGTAGTGATCAATGTCCGATTAAGTATGTAAAAGATCACAAGTGTAGTGATCAAGTAAGTGTTATCGCAAGTGCGCAAAAGTGTGATCACAAGTGTAGTGATCAATGTCCGATTAAGTATGTAATTCGCAAGTGCGAAAAAAGTGCGATCACAAGTGTAGTGATCAAGTAAAAGTTTTAGTGTGTCATTAAAAGTGTCATGGCGATTATCATGTAAAAGTGGATACAATGGTCAAGCAATTGGTAGAACTAGGTTTAGCCCAGCAAAGTATATGGTTCTTCCTAGTTCGGTCGCTTGATGAGCAATAGCATTTTTTATTTTGGGTACACGGTGTTGCTACTATAACGGTGTTACTTCACGTTTTGTAATTTTATCGTGTGCTCATCCACCTCCGGTAGGTATATTTTCAAAGTAACAGGTTTCCACGAGTGAGTAGCCGATTTTTCGTTAGGCTCGTGGTTACCACCGGCTGTTTTTTCGCTGCGGCCTTTTATATCCCACTTTTTACTCGTATAATATTAAAGAGATCTGTTAGTGAATACTTTGTGCATTCTATTACATTTTGTGATGTTTATCGGGAGGCAAAATATTTTGAAATCGGGTCATTAAAGGGGCCTTTTCACAGATTTTGGCATTTTTTTAACTTATTCATTAAATGCTTTATATTGATAAATGTAAACATTGGATCGTAAAAGCTCCAGTAAAAAATCAAGAAAAAAAATTAAAAAAAGGAAAAGAACATTGCCCGGAGCAGGTTTCGAACCAGTGACCCCTGGAGTCCTGCCAGAGTCCTGAAGTAAAAACGCTTTAGCCTACTGAGCTATTCCGCCGAGTACACATTGTAAATGTATTTTATACCTTATATAAGCAATCTTCGTAGTTTCACAAAATTTAACGACAAAAACAGAACTCTCCAAATTATTCAATCGTTTCGCGTTGCAACGCTTTATAACTTTTAGGTTTTAAAATCGTCAAAAGATGCATATAAGAGCATGGTTAATGTTCATTATTACTGTTTCCTCACAAATATCATAACTAAAACGAAAACTTACGAATCTGAAACAACTTTTTTCAATTTTGTCAATTTACCAAAGCGTGAAAAGATCCCTTTAAACTAGTTAAATGGAGTAATGTGTTGTTTTATCGTTGCAGTCGTAAAATAAGACTTATTAATTTCTGAATATAAATTAATAATATTTATTTTCGCGGAAACGAATGTTGTTTGCTGGTTTCTATAGATACGATTACCGATGTAACGTTATGTACGGAATGCTTCGGTAGAGTTCGTTAAAACAATGAAATTACGCATTTCCGTACCACGTGATATTACGTCATTCCGCCTTTTGCAAACTGCCTGTGCTTTTGTTCGGATCGTCAACAAACCCCACCCACCGCACCCTGATTAATATCTCGACTGGTCCGACATCCACATTTTAAGATGCTCAGAGTCGATTTAAAAACATATCTTGCACATAAATGGACTATACATTTGAGCTATACGATTCTGCCGGCAAGTTCTCTATTTCCAGCACATGTACACCGGCTCATGGCGGGATCCTAAAATCTGATAGCAGACATTCACACCCATTTTGGTGCCGGGGCCATGCCACACCCCTTACAGTCGATCGAGATGGTGCCAAACTTGGTCTTGTACAACTGGGGCGCTTTCCAGCGGACAGCGTGACTCGGCGCTTGGACTGTCTTCATCGAATGCTACAATGGACAAACGCACTGTCGCACGTTTATATAGAGCACATGCATTCTGCCGGTGAACAATGAACTGTCTCGTGTTTAATATAAGTGCACAGGAAGTTTTGATGCCACTTCCATATCCGAACATTCACTTTGGCGTCGTTTTTTTATATTCTGTCTGTTTTTTATTGTCTTATGAGCCTTTTTATGTGTTATTATGTCTTGTAATTTTATTGTCATATATTTCTTGTTGCATTTGCCTTCCTGTCGCAGTGCCGGAACATTCTGTTTGCCGGGGGTCGGATGGGCATGCGCATTTATACATTTATCTGAATGGACTCTGTGACTACTTGCGTAGTTTATCATCCTTGTCCTTTCGGGTAATTCCAAGTTTACATTTATCTGATTGGACTCTGTGACTACTTGCGTAGTTTATCATCCTTGTCCTTTCGGGTAATTCCAAGTTATTAAAGTTTAAGCTGCTTGAACAGAATAAAAAATAGTAGCAATACCGTAGGGTAAAAAACGTTTAGGTGTCAAATCGCTGCCTGAGCGATAAGTTGTATTTTAATGTCCGATTAACATTGTAAAAAGGTACAAGTAATATTATCGCAAGTGTGGCGATAAAAGTGATCACAAGTGTAGTGATCAAGTAAAAGTATTATCGCAAGTGCGAAAAAGTGATCACAAGTGTAGTGATCAATGTCCGATTAAGTATATTATCGCAAGTGCGAAAAAGTGTGATCACAAGTGTAGTGATCAATGTCCGATTAAGTATGTAAAAGGTATAAGTAAAAGTATTGGATCACAAGTGTAGTGATCAAGTAAGTGTTAACGCAAGTGCGCAAAAAGTGTGATCACAAGTGTAGTGATCAATGTCCGATTAAGTATGTAAAAGATCACAAGTGTAGTGATCAAGTAAGTGTTATCGCAAGTGCGCAAAAGTGTGATCACAAGTGTAGTGATCAATGTCCGATTAAGTATGTAATTCGCAAGTGCGAAAAAAGAGCGATCACAAGTGTAGTGATCAAGTAAAAGTTTTAGTGTGTCATTAAAAGTGTCATGGCGATTATCATGTAAAAGTGGATACAATGGTCAAGCAATTGGTAGAACTAGGTTTAGCCCAGCAAAGTATATGGTTCTTCCTAGTTCGGTCGCTTGATGAGCAATAGCATTTTTTATTTTGGGTACACGGTGTTGCTACTATAACGGTGTTACTTCACGTTTTGTAATTTTATCGTGTGCTAATCCACCTCCGGTAGGTATATTTTCAAAGTAACAGGTTTCCACGAGTGAGTAGCCGATTTTTCGTTAGGCTCGTGGTTACCACCGGCTGTTTTTTTGCTGCGGCCTTTTATATCCCACTTTTTACTCGTATAATATTAAAGAGATCTGTTAGTGAATACTTTGTGCATTCTATTACATTTTGTGATGTTTATCGGGAGGCAAAATATTTTGGAATCGGGTCATTAAACTAGTTAAATGGAGTAATGTGTTGTTTTATCGTTGCAGTCGTAAAATAATAATTATTTCTTAATTATAGTGCTTGCTTGGTGATTTTCTGTGAAAAATGTAATACAGAAAATTGAATTGAAACAGAATCCTGCTTTTTGATGCATGCATTTAGCAACATATCATAATAGTTCGTGTTTGGTGATCGGTAACGTTTTAGTGTTAAGAAATAAAATGTACATTGCTTGCTTGGTGAATTGTAACATTATTCTGGGGAAAATATATGATTGCTTAGAGATTTGTAGGTTGTCCTGTGGAAGAATATCATAGTTTTTACTTATTGATTTAGAAATTGTTACAAAAAATATTATCAGTTTTAATTTGTCAATTTGTAATATTTTTCTATGTAATATATGTCTATGGTTATATATAATAATAGTGCTTGTTTGGCAATATGTAATGCCTTTCTATGAAAATTTAAAATAATAGTGCTTGCTTGATTTGTAACGTATTTTTTTAAGGAAAATATACAAGTTTGTAACGTTATTCTGTAGAAAAAAGTACTAAATGTGCTTGCTTGTAATATTTTTCTAAAGAAAAATAGGCAATTGGTAATATTTTTCTGTGGACAATTACAACAATAGTGCTTGGCTGGTGATTTGCAACATTTTTGGTAGTACAATATAATAAATGTGTGTTTGGCAATTTGTAACATAATTATATGCAGCAATATATCATAATGTGTTTGGTGATTTGTGCGTTTTAAGGAGAAAAACTAATTTGTAGCCTGATGAGTTTTTTTTACCAATTAAAATATTTTCTTACCTGCATTATTATGAAATAATTACAAGAGCACCGCACAACAGATGCCATGCTCGGCTGCGGGTGCAGTTTTCAAAAAATGAAAGCTTGTCAGAATTTTGTGTGTGTGTAAAGATCACAGTGACCTTGACCTTTGACCTAGTGACCCAAAAATGGGAGAGGCGTGTAGAACTCATCAAGGTGCAGCTACATATGAAGTTTCAAAGTTGTAGGTGGAAGCAATTTGATTTAAGAGCCAATGGTCAAAACTTTAACAAAATGTTAAGGTTTTAGCAAGACGCTGACGGCGGACGACACGACGAGCTGGCTATGACAATACCTTGAGTTTTCTCTGAAAACGCCGAGCTAAAAACAGGATAAAAATCAAAATGGTGAGCATAGAAGGTAAGCGGGTCCACACATAATGTAGCCTCTGGGTTGGAACGGACCTCATAAACTTCAGAATACACACCCAAAGAAGGTAACGGTTTGACTGCAAAAAAAAGTTCACACAGTTTTATGAAATCCCCCCAAAAAATAATAATAAGAGATGTATTTGTCAGAAACACAATGCCCCCTATTGCGCCGCTTTGTAGCCATATATTTGACCTTTGACCTTGAAGGATGACCTTGACCTTTCACCACACAAAATGTGCAGCTCCATGAGAAGTAAGTAAGAGATTGAATGGAGAAAGGAAAATTATTCTTTTTTGACCTTTGACCTTGAAGGATAACCTTGACCTTTCACGACTCAAAATGTTCAGCTCCAGGAGATACACATGCATGCCAAATATCAAGTTGCTATCTTCAATATTTAAACAGTTATGGCCAATGTTAAAGTTTGACGCAAATACACAAGGAAGCAAACCAACAGACAGGACAAAAACTCTGACGTAGGCAGTGTTTTTGTTTTTGTAAGATTTGAAATGGTGACCTATATTTTGAGTTGACCCCCATTACCAAACATCAAACTTTGCTTACAAGGATTTTGTATAATATAATGAAAATTTGGACAATCTAAGGGCAATAATTATGGCATTAATTATGTTGAGAAATGTGAATGCTAGAGTGTTTACAAACCAATGTGGACGAACTGACAGCTGACAAAGACCAATCCTAAAACCTCATCTGAGCAATCAGGTGAGCTAAAAAGTGTGTTTCACCGATCTGAGCCATTTTCCAACTTGTCCAAGAAATCAATAAAACCAATGTATTGACCAAGTTTCACGATGATTAGGCAAAATATGTGACTTCTAAAGTGTTCGATCACAAGGTTTCTCTCTATATAGTCACATAAGGAAAACTGCCCCACCCCCCTGGCAGTCATGTTTATTGACCCATCGGGACCATTTGCAAACTCATCTGAGATATATATAAAACCAACCTTTTCACCAAGTTTCATGATGATTGGGCAAAAAAATGTGACTTCTAGAGTGTTAACAAGCTTTTTTTACTACATACATTATTCAACTGACCGGAACCATTTTCCAACTCAACTCTCGTATCAAGGAAACAAATGTTCTGACCAAATTTCATAAAATATGGGCAAAAAATGTGACTTCTAGAGTGTTCACATGTTTTCACTATATACATATAAAGAAAAATGCCCCGCCCATGTTTTTTCACAGATCTGGACCATTTGCAAATTTGTCCGACATATCAATAAAACCAATGTTTTGATTACCTTTCATGATGATGGGCCAAAATTGTGACTTCTAGAGTGTTTACAAGGTTTCTCTTTAGCCATTTAAGGAAAACTGCCCCGCCCACTGGCGGCCATGTTGTTCAACGGACCTGAACCACTTTTGAACTCAACCAACATATCATTAAGACAGACATTTAGACAAAGTTACATGAAGATTGGGCATTAAATGTGACTTCTACAGTGTTAACAAACTTTTTTTTTTGACCTAGTGACCTAGTTTTTGACCCAGCATGACCCTGTTTCGAACTCGATCGAGATATCATTTGGACAAATATTCTGACCAAGTTTCATGAAGATCAGACAATAAATGTGGCCTCTAGAGTGTTTACAAACAAATGTTAACGGATGGACGACAGACAATGACCGGTCACAAAAGCTCACCTCAGCAATCAGGTGAGCTAAAAAGTTTTCAGACCATTAAAGTTTTCAGGCGGACAGACAGACTTACATACTGACAGACTGACGGACAGTTCAACTAATTTACTGCTATATGCCACCCTACCAGGGGCATAAAAACAAACAAGCAATGTGTTTGTGAAACACTATGTCCCCATATATTTGAACTTTGACCTCGAAGGATGACCTTGACCTTCACCTTTCACCACTCAAAATGTGCAGCTCCATGAGATACACATGCATGCCAAATATCAAGTTGCTATCTTTAATGTTGCAAAAGTGTACATTAAAAAAGTGATTTTGACCCATATGTTTGACCTTTGACCTTGAAGGATGACCTTGACCTTTCACCACTCAAAATGTGCAGCTCCATGAGATACACATGCATGCCAAATATCAAGTTGCAATCTTCAATATTGCAAAAGTTATGGCAAATGTTAAAGTTTGACACAAACACACAAGAAAACAAACCAACAGACAGGACAAAAACAATTTGTCCCCCAGTAGTGATACTTAACTTTGTTCAGTCTGATACCCACCTATAGTGTTCAGCAGCTACTTCAAACTCTCCCAGGAATATGTGGGCGTTGCCTAGGTTACTGTAAGCCCGTCTCTCGGCAGCCTTGTCACCAAACTCACGGGCTATTGCCAACCTCTACAATACAACACATGGAGGATGTTATATATGGGCAGGGTATTGCGAAAATGGGTCTTATGCCATATGCTGACAGAAAAGCTCCAGACACGCCTGTGCATTTGCGCAGTCTGGTCAGAAGATACAATGTCCCCTAATGAGACCACGAAACATTGTGTGAATTGATAGCAGACAGGGTAGCTCCTAACCAGACTGGGCAAACCTTGAGTGGCTATAGAGCAGACAAGGTAGCTCCTGACAAAACAATGCAAATGTGCAGGCTGGTCTGGAGCTACGCTGGCCACTTATGGCATAAGACCCATTTTCGCAATTTGCAGCTCATACAGAAGATTTGGAGAACACAATTAATTATTTACTGATGATCACTATCTCCACAATCGTCACAGGAAATACATTTTGTTTGATTTTTATGAAATCTCCTTTCATTTTATTTCATGTTTAAAGAAACATAAAAAAGTTATATTACCTTTATTTTTTTTAAATATAGTTGTACACATTATAATTCCACATTTCTTAAAAGTTTCAATGGACTGTAATATCATCACAAGCTAACAATTATGAACTCCATACTTCTAAGTCAGCATCATTAACACTCTGTTTCTCTACCATATTTATTCAAGAACCAAATTTCTATGAAATAGCAACAGCGCCGTAGCCACGCTGAGGCACACCGAGGCAGTTGCCTCGGCTAAAATTTGCAGAGCAATGTTGAGATTACAAGGAAAAAAAGGAAAATTTATGTCAAAGAATAAAATCAATATAAGAAATTGAGGCAATTTAATCAATTTAAGGCACTATGATATTCACAAACAAATATTATCATTGAGTACAATTGGTTCATGTTTAGGCAGATAATTATTTTATTTTAATAACTTCAATTGATGCCCAATGGCTCAGCAAAATGATTAGGAAAATCCGTATATTAAACAAAGTGTCGCACTGTACACTTCGATGTTACAATCATTGTGGACATCGGAACGTACCGAGCGAGGATCGGGTGTTTTACAGCCAGGTCTGGGTCTATTTTGGACCTAAACACACTTTGGGTGGTTTGCGTTTTCGCCTTTATTGGAATTCTCCTCTTTATGACCAGCGTCGAGTTTAATCCGGGACCGTTTAAGGTGGTAAGAATCTTTGTTTACATTAGAATTTTCAAATTATGATATCCCGCGTATTAAACTTTTTTGATATAAAGAAGTTCAAGTCTTTTCTTTTTAATAGTCCATGAAGTTGATGATAGAACGTTGATGATAGAACTGTCAACTGACAGAAAATGATGACGCAGTGCTAAAACAAAATGTTACACAAGAAAATAGAAAAAATGGCCAAAAACTTTACTGACTTAAGTTAAATATTTGTACTCCTCATGATAAACAATATGCCCCTGTGACGCAATTGGTAAGGCGTCAGACTCTGGATCCATTGCTCACTATTATATTGTCACTGCGTTGGTTCGAATCCCAGTAGGTCCGTGTTTAGGTAAATTCCATCAATGATCCTTTTTATATGTGTTTATGATTGAAAACGCTTTTAATTTAATGCATTTAAATATTTCTTTAAAGAGCTCTATTGTGCTTTCAAGTTCTAAATGGAAAAACAAATCGTCCACAAATTTTTTCACGGTGAACTTGTCTGAACTACTACAGCAAGTTTTCGGAAGCTGATTTGATGTTAACTTAAGAAATAATATTTTGTATTGGTTCTTGTACATTTGAGCGGAGTTTTAGCGCATTGCGAAGGCTTAAAACGTGGACACGTTCTACTATGAAAGAGGAACGGCTTAATGGCAACGCATTAATGTTTGTGCATGAACACATTCCAGTTGATCGAAAACAAATTCTTCAAATGTGGGATTCGAATGGAGACAGGAGAGTTAAATTAGCGTTCAATAAGATTGATATTTAAAAGTTTAAGAATAATAAAACATGTTCATGAAACATTATTCACTAAAATGTTTGATAGATCTGTTTCTTCATATTATAAGGTAGATCTATTTTATTTTAGTATTTCAATAATAAATATGTAAAGCACATTCTATTATCCATATACATACTATGGCTTGTATGAGAGAGCTGCCTCTCAATTTTTTCTTTTTTTCTATCTGACTTCAAATGAAGTATATGGCTATTTTTCTGTAGTTAAGTTTGTTACATCATTGTCACTTCAAACACCGTTTATGATACCAGAATATACAAGAGCAACGCCTTGCGGGTGCATACCGCTCATCTATTTTAAAGGTAAAGGGACTCTCAATTTCAATCACAAAGGAGGGAGGGGTGGAGTGAAGAGGGGTGTATAGTGTGGGGGTGTGGACATTTATTACATTATCTTCCAAAAATGCGAACAAAAAATGCAAAAAAAAAATCAGGGGTGGGGGGTGGGGGCGAGTGGATTCTTGGTTGCGATGGTTGAACGGTATTTCAAAAATAAAATAATAAAAATAAATATTTGTTTTTTAATCGTTTCAAAAAATAATAATTTGGGGGTGGGGGGGGTGGGGTTGGGGGTAAAGTGTGAGGGTGTGGTGGTCATTTGGGAGATGATCTTAAAAATAAAAAATAAAATAGGGGGGGGAGGATTCAGGTGGGGGGAGGGCATGGGGGATGGTTTGGGTGGAGTCCATTGTGGTATGTCGGTTAGGAGTAGGGGGGGGGAGGGCATGGGGGATGGTTTGGGTGGAGTCCATTGTGGTATGTCGGTTAAGAGTAGTTTTGTCAAAGTATCAATCAAATCTAATAATAAATAAAAAAGTTATGTCACTTTTAGCAAAATTTAATAATTTGACCATGAGAGTCAAGGTCATTCACAGGTCAAGGTAAAATTCAACTTGCCAGGTACAGTAACCTCATGCTAGCATGAAAGAATTTGAAGTTTGAAAGCAATATCCTTGATACTTTAGAAGTAAAGCGGATAGAAACACAAAATTTAACCATATATTCAAAGTCACTAAGTAAAAAAAGGTCCATAATTCCGTAAAAATGACAACCAGAGTAATGCAACTTGTCCTTTACTGTACCCTAATGATAGTTTGCGAGTGTTCCAAGTATGAAAGCAATATCTATGATACTTTAGGGATAAAGTGAACCGAAACACAAAACTTAACCAAATTTTCAATTTTCTAAGTATAAAGGGCCCATAATTCCGTCTAAATGCCAGTCAGAGTTACATAACTTTGCCTGCACAGTCCCCTTATGATAGTTTATAATTGTTGCAAGTATGAAAGCAATAGCTTTGATACTGTAGGAATAAAGTGGACCTAAACACAAAACTTAACCAAATTTTCAATTCTCTAAGTATAAAAAGGGCACATAATTCTGTCAAAATGCCAGTCAGAGTTACATAACTTTGCCTGCACAGTCCCCTAATGATAGTTAGTAAGTGTTGCAAGTATGAAAGCAATAGCTTTGATACTTAAGGAATAACATGGACCTAAACACAAAACTTAACCAAAATTTTCAATTTTCTAAGTATAAAAAGGGCACATAATTCTGTCAAAATGCACGCCAGAGTTATCTGACTTTGCCTGCCCAGTCCCCTCATGATAGTAAGTAAGTGGTGTAAGTTTGAATGCAATAGCATTGATACTTTCTGAGAAAAGTGGACCTTAGCGCAAAACTTAACCGGACGCCGACGCCAAGGTGATGACAATAGATCATAATTTTTTTTCAAAAAATAGATGAGCTAAAAATTGACAATGAACTTGTAGCAGATTTTTTTTGTTAACTTCATTGATGCCAAACGGTTATATGTATTGTCCACGATTGCTATAATTTAGGTAACAAATGTAGTTTAAATGGCCTTTAAAACGCACCAGAGACGTTCTTAAAATACACGGTTAAACTAACAAAAGAGTATTCAAACATTTAAATGTAAATACAATATAGCTACAAAATCATGAAAGTATTATATTTTTTAATTATGCTATTGTTTTCCTGTTTTTTTTTAACTGTTGTTGTTTTATCTAAAAGTTTTAAGTTTTCATACCAAATCAACTCTTACCAGACACTGACCTTTAGAAAGCTTTAGTATGCATGAATATATAGATTTACTCTTATAGTGAATACATTACTTTCTGTACTGGAACTGGATTAAATAGATCAAAGAAATCCAAATGACTTACTGTTATGCTGTAATTTGTCTTGCAACACTCAGGTTCATAAAAACAAAAAAGAATATGAACATAGGACACATGTCAATATCATATTAATCTAATGGAGCTCATAAGCATTATGGTAGACATTTGCCAGCTTAAATTTGCCAAGATTTTTTCCAAATGTCAATGAATCCAAAAATAAATTGTTGTCCCTGATTAACCTGTGCATACTGCGCAGGCTAATCCGGGAAAGAATCTTAATGAATATGCGTTAAGCTCGTTCTTTCCAGAGCTTGGCTCCATCAATGACAACTAGATAGCTGCCCCTAACACCTCTACCCTACCCCTTCCTCCTGATGGTAGATGATTGCCTGACTGAAGTTTCCCAGGAGATAGTGTGTGTTGCCAAGGTTACCACAGGCGTGACCTTGAGCCGCCCTGTCACCCAGCTCCTGGACTATCGCTAGATTGGCCCTGCAAAACAAGACAACAAGTTTGACTTGTAGTCTTATTTCATTCAGTGAACAACTGTAAGCTTGCTTGCCTGCCAAAAATCCACATCCAAAATGTGTCTTCGTATTACGTCCCATTTACAAATACAGTTTCATTTCACGGATTTTATTTTTGACATTTCTTAAGCTGGTCTTCTCCATAGAAATCCATACCATAATTATTACACAACAAGAGCTGTGTTTGTAAAACACAATGCCCCTACTGCGCTTTGAAGCCGCACGGCAGCTATTTTAGAAACTAGAGAGCGGACACCATGCTAAATCCTTGAAATGCACTAAGTGACCACGTGACCTAGTTTTTGACCCGGCATGACCCATATTCGAACTTGACCTAGATATTGTCTAGATAAAACTCCTAACCAAGTTTGGTAAACATCGGATGAAAACTATTTGAATTAGAGAGCAGACACAATAGTGTGACAGACAGACAGACAGACAGACTGACGGACAGTGCGAAAACTATATACCCCCTTTTCTTCGAAAGGGGGCATAAAAAGATAAACGTAAAAAACACACACAAAATCAGCAACCATAACAACTTCACACACAGATTTTGTTTTGATAAGACTATAGAAATTCCAGTTTTACAATACAATTTCTTTTCAACAGAAATATTTTTTCAAACTGTGAGCCTGTCCCTTTAACCCTTTATCACTCATATTGACCCTTTGTAGTCCTCTAGAAAATCAAATTTAATAACATAACCATCTTAATAAATTCGAGTTTTAAAGGCTTCATTTCCAAACGCAAGATACTGATGAGTAGCAAACAGTATAAAACCCGAACAGCCTACAAGTTGCTCACAGGCTGTTCTGGTTTTATGCTGGTTGCATTTAGCCATTTTTATTGTGTTTCTGTGCGGTTTAACTAGCCATATTCACCAGGGCCCTCAATCCATTTTAGGGGAAGTGGGTCGCTACCCATAGCAGGGTGAATTTTCGCGGCGTTTCCCATTTGGGGAGGATTTTTTACGTACTCTCTAATTATAACATTTGTACATGTTTGCACTATATTCATAATTTAGTGTGTTTGACAAGATTAAATTAAAATAGAATTGAGATATAATAATCATGAGACACATCTATCTATAAAAAAACAATTTTTATTTTTTTTTATTTTTTATTTTAGGGGGAATTTTTCCCCCAAAAAGGGGAAAAAAGTATACTTTTCAGGGGGAGGAATGCGGCCGAATTTCGGCCGTGGATTTGACTGATTGAAGGCCCTGTTCACCAGCAGCCAACTCACTCATAGTATTCAGCAGCTTTGAACAGACACTCCTTGACCTCTGCAGGGAATTCCCCGGGGTCCTGGTTCCCTGATCGCCCGGTGTGCTTCCCCTTTGCATGATACACGTTGCCAAGGTTGTAAAGGGCCCGTGCCTCACCAATCTGTGTATGTAAACAAATAAGCACATATTGCTTGGATTATACAAGGCCCTGTCATTGCCAATCTGTGGATGAAAATGGATAAGTACACATGGCCAAGGTTGTCTCACTGATCTGTGGATGCAAACAAACTGTTGTTGACTTGCTGACTTTGTAAGCAGCACAGATAATCTCAGGATCTGTATATGAAGCAACTGATAGTTACCAAATGATATGCTTGGTATATTTTTGTGCCCAGATGACGATATTTAATATATAAAGCTCAAACCTCTTTTACCTGCGCAAGAACAGATATTTTTGAATAAGCTTTACTAAAATTCATTGCCAATCATGAGTTCCATTTGGAATTGTAAATATTTCCAAGGTTATGTGAGACATGTTCTGGGAAAACTGGGCTTAATGCATGTTCGTTTAGTGCTGTCCCAGATTAGCCTGTGCAGACATGCTTATCTAGGACAACACATTCCATCAAGAATGTTTGTTTGTTTAGAAGAGATTTTCTTAAACAAAATATTGCTTCAACTCAGAAAATTTTGTCACTGATTATTCTATGCAGACTGCACAAGCTAATCTGGGAAGCACTTTGCCCGCATGCATTTAGCCCTGTTTTCCCAGAACTTATGTTATATAATGCTGGGCCTCGTCAATCTCTACCAAAGTTTAAAATTGACAAAAATGTCAAACTTTCATTGAGGAAGATACCAAATTTTGTGTTACATTTCCATCTAATAAAATTGCAAATCATTGATACTTCTGCAATGGAAATGTGTAATTGCTCTGAAACAGTTTTTTTATAGTAAAAATGCGTGGCATTGTTGTATTATTATTAGACTTGGCAAAACAAAATATTCAAAACAACGATCATTGTCCAACCAGCTATAACTACGATATTAGTACCGGTATATGATTCTAGGCACAACAAAACACTCAAAGCTTTTTTTAGAGTAATAATGCATGACTTACATACGTATTATGTAGGCAAAACAAGACCCTAAAAACACCCACACAAATTGTCAAGCCCAGTATATGATACTAGGCCCAACAAGAGATTACCAAGCAATATGGTCCCCTACCGGTGAAACTCCACCATTGGCAGTAAAAAAAGCCCTTGTTGGGGGGGGGGGGGCATTGCCCGAAGCTAAAAAATTGAAGCCAATTAGAAACAATTTTAAGTAAGTTAAAAGTACTTCTCTCATGCTTCTTCAAAAGACCATCTTCTTATTTTCTTCATTTATATATTTATAAGAATGTATTGAACTAAAAAATAATGGCATTAAAACCAATAAAGAACAGGTAATTATGGACCTTATCGGCAGAGTTGCATCCACACATATTAATCTCTATTTTCAAAACACCGCAGTGTACACACTAGGTTAATAGATATGATAAGTGCCTTTTCATAACGCCAAACACCATGGGTTGAAGAATTTTTCCAGGGCCTGACAATCCACTCGCCCTTCACTTTAATCTACTCGCCCTGCATTAAAAACATAGATATCTTTATTTATAGTTATGATCAACCAGAACCTTCTAAACCTACTTAACAAAGTGACACTAAACTGCAAACAAATTAAGGGGTGTTGCTGCAGTTTTGATGATTTTTTTCCATCTAATAACTTTTTCTCAAAATTTTTATTCAAGTACTACATACAAATACTAAATGAAAAATGCAATAAAAACATAGGGTCACCGGCTTTGTTTGAATTTTATTCACCATTATATAATATGTACTTTTTCATTAAAACTGAAAAATCTCTAATTGCATAATAATGATTAATAACCTATGAAATTGGAAACATGTAGAGATTATATAAGCTAATATATATCATATGCCATTTAAGTAAACCACAAACAACCAAAAAAATGGAGAACACAAGTTAAATTTTAAGAAATTTAATTTTTATAAATTTTTTGTCACCCAAAAAACGTCATTTTTTTACTATTTTTACCACAAAAGTGGAATTTAAAAAAAAAAACGTCATTTTTTTACTATTTTTACCACAAAAGTGGAATTTAAAAAAGTTCTATCATATAACTTTTTGCGAAACTTCTCAAATATGTTCATCTATGTATTGCTATCATGAAAAAAATATAAAAAAGGGGGTCACCGCACTTTTAACAGAGATTTTTTGTTTTAACTATCCCTACCGTCTACGTCAAATTTTATAAAATACATCAATTAGGCAAAACCCAAGTACCGGTACATAGATTGTAAGAAATATGCATACACATTAGAAATTGTTTTGAATCTTAACTG
Organism: Dreissena polymorpha; assembly: GCF_020536995.1. Taxonomy (NCBI): domain Eukaryota; kingdom Metazoa; phylum Mollusca; class Bivalvia; order Myida; family Dreissenidae; genus Dreissena; species Dreissena polymorpha. The sequence goes on along the minus strand of NC_068361.1, from coordinate 23,287,292 downwards.
GGATCACATCAGCTAACCAAAAGACATAAATAAACAAGGGACAAAATTGTCACAAAACCAGGTTTTCATTGTGAAAACCAATCTGATAAAGGGAGACAATTCAAACTGAACTTTTGAAATGAACAAAGAAAATTAACCCCCTTTGTAAGTTTGTTTTAAAATAAATCTATTTTTAGTCGTGGCGACCTTGACATTGGAGATATGCACATGAATTTTTTTTGACCTTTGACCATGAAGGATGACCTTGACCTTTCACCACTAAAAATGTGCAGCTTCATAAGATACACATGCATGGCAAATATCAAGTTGCTATCTTCAATATTGCAAAAGTTATGAGCAACGTTAAAGTTTTATGACGGACACACGGACGGACGGTCAAAATTTGTGTGCGTATGGAAAGGCGTTGTCCATATACACATGCATACCAAATATGAAGGTTATATCTCAAGGGACATAGAAGTTAAGAGCATTTTTCGAAACCTAAACGCAGATTTTGAAACCTAAACGCAGACCCCTACTTCAAGGTCAAGGTCACAGGGGTCAAAATTGTTGTGCGTATGGAAAGGCCTTGTCCATATACACATGCATACCAAATATGAAGGTTATATCTCAAGGGACATTTATGGCCATTTTTGACCTTTGAACTCAAAGTGTGACCTTGACCTTGGAGATATCGACGTAATTATTTCGCGCGACACACCGTCAAATGATGGTGAACAAATGTGCCAAATGATTTTAAAATCTGACAATGAACGACATAGTTATGGCTCGGACAAGCTCATTTATGGCCATTTTTGACCTTTGAACTCAAAGTGTGACCTTAACCTTGGAGATATCGACGTAATTATTTCGCGCGACACACCGTCCAATGATGGTGAACACATGTGCCAAATGATTTTAAAATCTGACAATGAACGACATAGTTATGGCCCGGACAAGCTTGTTCCGCCCGCCCGCCAGCCTGCCCGCCAGCCAGCCAGCCAGCCCGCCCGCATTCGCCAATCTAAAAACCAGTTTTTTCCTTCGGAAAACCTGGTTAAAAACAATATTTAATCACAAACATAATACCATACAGTATCAAACTCGACCTTAATCATTAATAACTTACATGTACTTGTTCACAGATTTCGGCTTGTTTTGAAGTTTGTGATTAAATGCTTTAAATTGATAAATTTAAACGACATGACTAAAAAGCTTCAGTATAAAACAAGAATGAAATTAAAGAAATAAAAAAGAAGTAAAAAAAAGGTAACCACACCTGGGATCGAACCCCTGACAATTGAATTATAAACCAATTCGGTCATTTCTGATGAAACTGATAACAAAGTAATGGTGTTGTGATAATAGCACCATCGGTGTTGCTATAAATATATTCTCCGTTAAATAAACTGCCGCAACAACCCTTAACTACATTATATGATGGATTATATTTGCTTTCCTTACGTTTTTTGCACCTCTTTCCTTTTCTCAATTCTTTCCGCTTCTCGTTTTGATGACCTTTCTAATTCTTTCTGTTCCCTGTTGCCACCTCCTTGCAGATATTTTAAAAAAGAACCCTTTTCCATTTTAATATTTCAGACAAACTTTTACTGAAAGACACGCTTGATTGACAAACGGTTACAATATGGTAAATTTTGCCTAAGGCTTCTGATCACGAAATTCGGAATTATTCTGTTGAATAATAATTATTTTGTCTGTTTATTTTTAATTAAATATAAAAAGTATTATAATTAACCAGTGATGTATTATTGTTTTATTGATATTTACATTAAAATTCACGGAATGACCAATATATTTAACAGTTTTATTCACTTTTAATCGATTAGCTAAGAGCACTGACAACGACAAAAAGAGCGCAGCCGATTTCGAGAATTATTGTTACTGTACCCGTGACGTCATTTTTCATTGTCAAAACAAAAGTGCAGTTTTTTAGTATACTAAACGTATTTTTTGTTCGTTCGAAAAATTGTTCGCAATTTGTATCGATGTGGAAGGAGTTCTGGAACTGAATTTATATTTCTCAACTTAATAACAGCACTCGCCCGGTCGGTCGAGTATTTAACAAATTTTACTCGCCTGACCGTCAACTTCACTCGCATATGCGAGCAGTCGAGTGCATTCTTCAAACCCTGACAGGCCTTGAAGAATTTTTCCAGAGCCACTCGCCCTGCAGGGCAAGTAGGCCTGACAATCCACTCGCCCTTCACTTTAATTACTAGCCCTGCATCAAAAAAATATGTATATATATAGTTATAGTTGTGATCAACCTTTTTACCTAGGTGACATAGTGACACTAAACTGCAAACAAATTGACTACATTATCTGATGGATTTTAATTGGTTTCGTTACGTTTTCTACACCTATTTCATTTTCTCATTACTTTCCGCTTCTCGTTTTCGTGACCTTTTTTTCTTTTCCCTGTCTCCTTCACCTTGCAGATATTTTTAAATAGAACCCTTTTTCATGCTGAGTTTTAATATTTCAGACGAACTTTTACTGAAAGACTGTAACGCATGATTGACAAATGATTACAATATGGTAAATTTTGGCTAAGGCTTCTGATCACGAATTATTCTGTTTATTAATAATTTTTGTTTCTCTTTATATTTAATTAAATATAAGAAGTATTATAATAAACCAGTTATGTATTTTTTTATTGATATTTACATTAAAATGAAATTTTATTCTTCACGGCATGACCAATATATTTAATTAACTGCTTTTTCACTTTTAATCGATTAGCTAAGAGCACTGACACCTACGAAAAGAGCGCAGCCGATTTCAAGATTTATTTTTACTGTGCCCGTGACGTCATATTTTATTCTTCACGGCATGACCAATATATTTAATTAACTGCTTTTTCACTTTTAATCGATTAGCTAAGAGCACTGACACCTACGAAAAGAGCGCAGCCGATTTCAAGAATTATTTTTACTGTGCCCGTGACGTCATATTTTATTGTCAAAACAAAAGTGCAGTTTCTTTGTGTACTAAACCTATTTTCTGTTTGTTCGAAAAATTGTTCGCAATTTCTATCGATGTGGCAGGCGTTCTGGAACTGAATTAATATTTATGCCCCCCTTCGAAGAAGAGAGGGTATATTGTTTTGCACATGTCGGTAAGTCGGTAGGTAGGTCGGTCGGTCGGTCTGTCAGTCCACCAGATGGTTTCTGGATGATAACTCAAGAACGCTTAGGCCTAGGATCATGAAAGTTCATAAGTACATTGATCATGACTGGCAGATTACTCCTATTGATTTTGAGGTCACTAGGTCAAAGGTCAAGGTCACAGTGACTCGTTCTTGGATGCACTTTAGGATCACATTTGTAGATTATATTATGTACTGGTGACATGGGGTCTCCGTCCCCACCAGATGGTTTCGGGATAATAACTCAAGAACATCTACAACTAGGTTCATGAAACTTCATAGGATCATTGATCATGACTGGCGGATGAACCCTATTGATTATCAGGTCACTAGGTCAAAGGTCAAGGTCACAGTGACTTGAAATAGTAAAATGGTGTCCGGATGATAACTCAACAATACTTAAGTCTAGGATCATGAAACTTCATAGGTACATTGATCATGACTTTAAGATGACCACTATTGATTTTCAGATCATTAGATCAAAGGTCAAGGTCACAGTGTCTTGAAACAGAAAAATGGTTTCCGGATGATAACTCAAGAATGCTTGCACCTAGGATCATGAAACTTCATAGGGACATTGATCATGACTGGCAGATGACCCCTATTGATTTTCAGGTCACTAGGTCAAAGGTCAAGGTCACAGTGACTCAAAAGAGTAAAATAGTTACCGGATGATAACTCAAGAATGCTTACGCCTAGGATCATGAAACTTAATAGATACATTGATCATGACTGGCAGATGACCCCTATTGATGTTCAGGTCACTAGGTCAAAGGTCAAGGTCACAGTGACAAAAAACGTAATCACACAATGGCTGCCACTACAAGTGACAGCCCATATGGGGGGCATGCATGTTCTACAAACAGCCCTTGTTCTCAACTTGAAAAACAGCACTCGCCCCGTCTGTCGAGTAGTGAACAAACTTTTTTCGCCCGACCATCAACTTCACTGGCATGTGCTACGGTCGAGCGGATTCTTCAAGGCCTGCCATACCAAATCTAGCAGTGCAATTTTTGCTATTGCTTTTGCTATAAAGAACACTGATTTTTTATGGATTAATTTATAATAAAAAAAGTTTTGATTTAGAGTACATGTAATAATGTAGCTAATATATATATATATATATATATATACATATATATATATATATATATATATATATATATATATATATATATATATATATATATATATATATATATATATATATATATATATATATATATATATATATATACTTTAAACTATTGCAATGTTTAAGTCCTTGGTTAATGCAATGCTTCAAAAATTAGAATGCTAATAAAGATAAATATATTCCCACACATATTTGTTTAGCATGACTTTACTGATGTTTATTGATATGAATATCTCTTCTCACCCTTTGTTGTTGAGTATGGCTGCCAGGTGTGTGGTTTTGTTGCCCGGGGCAGCACAGCAGTCTATCACCATGGAGCCAGGGGGTGGGGATTGCACATGGGCAGGAAAACAGCTGGCCTACAGTGTAAACAAGATTTGCTTATCTGATATTTGGTATATTAATTATTAACCAGTGACGCTAATCTGATTTTTGGTCAATAAATTAGGGACACAAAAAAGTTATAAATTAAGTTACCTGTTAAGCTACTAGTTCTGTATTTAAATGACTTAACTTGTTAATTGAAATAAAAACGAAGTACTCAAATATATTTGTTATACCTTTAACATTGATTTTACATGACATTTCTGCTAAAATGAAAGCAAATTTATTGCCGCTTGCCTTATTCAGCTAAAAAAAACTTCAACTTTTACAGTTTTTAGGAATGCCAACATTCAAAATATCTCATTAGTTATTGAACAAGATACCACAATTAAACAAATGAAATAGCCATTTTAATGAAGAATTAGACAATGTTATGCATATGTATAGACTTCAAACTGCATCAGCAAAGGAATCTCAACATATCGTGAGGTCATTTAATATTATAAGTCACTTTTTGGAAAACTGGTTTAAACTGGGTTTAATAAGTGTGAACAAAGTGTGTCTCAGATTAGCAATCTGCCAAGGCTTCATGTAATCAGGGATGAAACTTTCAACTTTTTATAAACAAGAGGGCCATGATGGCCCTGTATCGCTCCACTGCTGAAAAAAGGCTGAAACAAATATTCTCTGCATGTGCAAATACTTAAATATAGGCCCTATTTAAGCACATGTACACTTTTGTGACCCCTGGGCTTGGTCAAATTTAACCCCAGGGGCAAAATTTGAGCAAACTTTGTAGAGGACTACTATATCTCACTACATGTACATACAAAATATGGTAGCCCTAGGTCCTAGAGTTAAGGACAAGAATATTTTAAAAGTAAAAAAAAATAAGCAATATATAAGCGTATATAATGTTCAATTTTGTGACCCGCAGGTCAGGGTCAAATTTGACCCAAAGGGCATAATTTGAACAAACTTGGTAGAGGTCTTTAAGATGTTACTGCATACCAAATTTGGTAGCCATAGTCTGAATGGTTTTTGACAAGAAGATTTTTAAAGATTTAACAAAATAGGCCTTTATAAGTGTTTATTCAATTTTGTGACCCACCAGGGCAGGGTCAAAGTTGACCCCATAGGCATTATTTGAACAAATTTGGTAGAGGTTTATTAGATGTCACTACATACGAAATTTTGTAGCCCTAGGCCCAATAGTTATGGACAAGAAATTTTTTAAGTTTTCACAAAATAGGCCCCATATAAGTGTATGTTCAGTTCTGTGACCCCCCGGTCAGGGTTAAATTTGACCCCAGGGGCATAATTTGAACAAACTTGGTAGAGAACTATACGATGTCACTACATACCAAATTTAGTAGCCCTATGCCATACGGTTATGGACAAAAAGATTTTTAAAGTTTTCCCACAATAGCCCTTATATAAGCGTATGTTCAATTTTGTGACCCTCGGGGGCAGGGTCAAACTTGACCCCAGGGGCATAATTTGAACAAACTTGGTAGAGGACTATAAGATGTCACTACATACCAAATTTGGTAGCCCTATGCCCCATGTTTATGGACAAGAAAATTTGTAAAGTTTTCAAAAATAAGACCTTTATAAGCATATATTCAATTTTGTGACCCCCGGGGCAGTTTTAAATTTGACCCCAAGGGCATAATTTGCACAAACTAAGAAGAGAACTATTACATGTCATTACATACCAAATTTGGTAGCCCTTTTTCTATACAGTTATGGACAAGTAGATTTTTAAAGTTTTCACAAAATAGGCCTTATATAAGCATATGTTCAATTTTGTGATCCTCTGGGCAGGGTCAAACTTGACTCCAGGGGAATAATTTAACAAACAAAAAACTTGGTAGAGGACTCTTAGATGTCCCTACATACCAAATTTGGTAGCCCTAGGCCCAATGGTTATGGACAAGTAGATTTTTAAAGTTTTCACAAAATAGACCCTATATAAGCATATGTTCAATTTTGTGACCCCCAGGGCAGTGTCAAATTTGACCCCAGGGGCATAATTTGAAAAAAAATTGGTACAGGACTATTAGATGTCTCTACATACCAAATTTATAAGCCCTAGGCCCAATGGTTATGGACAAGATGATTTTTTTAAGTTTTCACAAAATAGGCCTTATATAAGCATATGTTCAATTTTGTGACCCCGGGGCAGGGTCAAATTTGATCATAGGGGCATAATTTGAAAAAAATTGGTAGAGAACTATTAGATGTCTCAACATACAAAATTTGATAGCCCTAGGCCCAATGGTTATAGACGAGATGATTTTTAAAGTTTTCACAAAATAGGCCTTATATCAGCATATGTTCAATTTTGTGACCCCCAGGGCAGGGTCAAATTTGACCCCAGGGGCATAATTTTTACAAATTTGGTAGAGGACTATTAGATGTCTCTACATACCAAATGTGATAGCCCTAGGCCCAATGGTTATGGACGAGATGATTTTTAAAGTTTTCACAAAATAGGCCTTATAAAAGCATATGTTCAATTGTGTGACCCCCGGGGCAGAGTAACATTTGACCCCAGGGGCATAATTTGAAAAAAAATTAGTAGAGGACTATAAGTTGTCTCTTCATACCAAATTTGATAGCCCTAGGCCCAATGATTATGTACAAGATGATTTTTAAAGTTTTCACAAATAGACCTTATATAAGCATATGTTCAATTTTGTGACAACCGCGGGGCAGGGTAAAATTTGACCCCAGGGTCATAATTTGTAGGAATTGAGTAGAGGACTATTAGATTTCTCTACATACCAAATTTTATAGCACTAGGCCTAATGGTTATGGACGAGATGATTTTTAAAGTTAACACAAAATAGGCCTTATATAAGTATATGTTCAATTTTGTGACTCCTGGGGCAGGGTCAAATTTGACCCGAGGGGCATAATTTGAAAAAGTTTGTAAGAGGACTATAAGATGTCTCTACATACCAAATGTGATAGCCCTTGGCCCAATGGTTATGGACGAGATGATTTTTAAAGTTTTCACAAATAGGCCTTATATAAGCATATGTTCAATTCCGGACCCCTGGGCAGGGTCAAATTTGGCCCCAGGGGCATAATTTGGAGAAATTTGGTAGAGGACTATAAGATGTCTCTACATACCAAATTTGATAGCCCTAGGCCCAATGGTTAAGGACGAGATGATTTTTAAAGTTTTCATAAAATAGGCCTTATATAAGCAAATTTTCATTTTTATGACCCCTGGGGCAGGGTCAAATTTGACCCCATGGGCATAATTTGAACAAATTTAAAAGAGGTTCACCCCAGAAACATTCCTGCGAAATTTCATCAGAATTGGACCAGCAGTTTAGGAGAAGATGTTTTCAGAAAAAGTTAACGCACACACGCACGCATGGACACACGCATGCACGACGGATACAGGACCATGACATAAGCCCCGCTTGCCTCTGGCCAGTGGAGCTAATAAAAATCACAGGAAGTCTCCAGGAGAGACACAAAGCACTGTCCCTTGTAAACATGCATTAAGCTTAGTTTTTTCCATTAATGGATTGTACGGAGATAAACAAAGTGCAAAACAATCAGACACACAACACAGATAACAATCAGGACACAAATACAACAAACGCAACAAAGGATTAAACTGGCCATCAACTTGGAAAAGTTTATGCATGTCAATGGAGATTTAAACCACTTTAAATAAGTTACAAACCTGACACCTGACCCAGAGTTTTAAATCTCAGTAATTCTTTCCTGCTTAAAACCAAAGTAAAGATGGCTATATGAAACCAGGCTGTTCAGGTTTTATGCTGCTTGATGCTCATCAATATCATAGGGTTGGAAATGAAGCCTTGAAAACTTGTATCTAGTAAGAAAAAGCTCTTTAATTAAATTTTGCTTTTCAAAGGGGCTACAACAGTGTCAAAATGTGTATATATACAAGTGGTAAAGGGTTAAAATGTGTATACAAGTGGTAAAGGGTTAAAATGTGTATACAAGTGGTAAAGGGTTAAAATGTGTATACAAGTGGTAAAGGGTTAACATGTGCATACAAGTGGTAAATGGTTTAAATGTGTATACAAGTGGTAAAGGGTTAAAATGTGTATACAAGTGGTAAAGGGTTAAAATGTGTATTCAAGTGGTAAAGGTTTAAAATGTGTATATAAGTGGTAAAGGATTAAAATGTTTATATAAGTGGTAAAGGGTTAAAATGTGTATATAAGTTGTTAAGGGTTAAAATGTGTATACAAGTGGTAAAGGGTTAAAATGTGTATATAAGTTGTAAAGTGTTAAAATGCGTATATGTAGTTAAGGATTCAAATGTGTTTAAAAGTGGTAAAGAGTTAAAATGCGTAATATAAGTGGTTAAGGGTTAACATGTGTATATCAGTGGTTATGGTTTTAAGCTGATGTTCTAACCTTATCCTGCAGAATTATAGAGCCATTCATGTATGCTAAGACAGACCACCAGAGAAATTCCAGCAGATCATCATCTACCAAAGCAGGAACCGGAGCAATGTGCTAAGAAATGGAAAACTAGGTCAATTACTACACTAATATATATTGAATCCTCTCCATAATAACTTAAAAAAACATTAATATCTAAACTCCACAGATGGAGTTGTTGAAAACTTTACAACACTTTTGAAGACTTAATAATTTAACATTTTCTACAATATCCTCTTATTCTATACAATATATAGCATATAGAATATAAAGCACTTTATAAAGAAACAAAACAAAAATGCTTAATATTCCTCCTTACACAATATTTTACATTTGGTTCTTTTGAAGTATACTCAGAAAAGTGTGACACATTTGACAATGAACTCTATCAAAGCAGAATTACTGAAACAAATTAAATTCAACTCAACAATGTCATATGTTCTTTAAATTAATTTAATTGAGCAAAAAGAAAATATCTGTGTTCAATGTACATTAAAAAAGATGAAATGCAATTACCTGAAATCTTGAAGGTCCATACACTGGAACTTGTACTTGGCATCAAAGGCTTTCTTCACAGTTGTAAGGTCACTTTTCAATGTATTAGTACGGACACACTTGGGTAAAGAGTCTGAAATATAACAATAGGGCCTGAAAGGCCTAAAGTTGCTCACCTGAGATAACAAAATATTTTTGGGAAAAATCTTCTAACCAAGTTTCATGAAGATCGGAAAATAAATGTGGCCTCTAGAGTGTTACATGTAACAAGGTTTTACTATAACCATATAGGGAAAAATGCCCCGCCCCCTGGCAGCCATGTTTTTCAACCAACCGGCATCATCTTTGAACTCGTCCAAGATATTATGTAGATGAATCTTCTGACCAAGTTTCAAGAAGATCGGACAGTAAATGTGGCCTCTAGAGTGTTAACAAGATTTTACTATAGCCATATAAGGAAAAAGGAAAAATGCCCCGCCCCTTTGAAGCCATGTTTTTCAAGCAAACATAATTATTTTCGAACTCATCCAAGATATCATTTAGAACGATCTTCTGACCAAAATTTATGAAGATTTGACAATAAATGTTGCCTCGAGAGTGTTAACAAGGTTTTACTACAGCCATATACATGTATAGCCATATAAGGAAAAATGCCCCGCTCCTGGTGGCCATGTTTTTAAAGCAACCAAAACCATTTTCGAACTCATCCAAGATATCATTGGGAAAAATCTGCTGACTAAGTTGCATGATGAGCAGCAAATAAATGTGACCTCTAGAGTGTTAGCGAGGTTTAACAATAGCCATATAAGAAAAAAATGCCCCGCCCCCGTGGTGGCCATGTTTTTCAACCAACCGGCATCATTTTTTAACTAGTCCAAGATATTATTGGGATGAATCTTCTGACCAAGTTTCATGAAGATCGGACAATAAATGTGGCCTCTAAAGTGTTAACAAGGTTTCACAGAAGCCATATATAGCCTTTTAAGGAAAAATGCCCCGCCCCCTTGTGGCCATGTTTTTAAAGAAACCAAAACAATTTTTTGAACTCATCCGAGATATCATTGGGACAAATCTTCTGACAAAGTTTCGTGAAGATCGGAAAATAAATGTTGCCTCTAGAGTGTTAACAAGGTTTTATTATAAAATAGCCATGTATGGAAAAATGCCCCACCTCCTGACGGCCATGTTTTTCAACCAACCGTTATCATTTTCGAACTTGTCCAAGATAGTATTTGTATAAATCTTCTGACCAAGTTTCATGAAGATTGGACAATAAATGTGGCCTCTAGAGTGTTAACAAGATTTTACTATAGCCATATAAGGAAAAATGCCCAGCCCCTTGGCAGCCATGTTTTTCAAGCAAAGGTTACCATTTTGAAACTCATCCAAGATATCATCGAGACCAATCTTCTGACCAAATTTCATGAAGATTGGAAAATAAATGTGGCCTCTAGAGTGTTAACAAGTTTTTACAAAAGCCATATAAGGAAAAATGCCCCGCCCCCTGGTGGCCATGTTTTTTAACCAACCGGCATCATCTTCAATCTCGTCCAAGATATTATTGGGATGAATCTTCTGACCAAGTTTCATGAAAATCAGACAATAAATGTGGCCTCTAGAGTGTAAAAAAGATTTTACTATAGCCATTTATAGCCATAAAAGGAAAAATGCCCTGCCTTTTGGCGGATATGTTTTTCAAGCAAACGTAACCATTTTAAAACTCATCCAAGATATCATTGAGACCAATCTTCTGACCAAATTTCATGAAGATTGGACAATAACTGTGGCCTCTAGAAAGTTAACAAGGTTAATTTTGACGCCGCACAATGGACAACGGACGACAGACAATCACAAAAGCTCACCATGAGCACGTTGTGCTCATGTGAGCTAAAAACAGTCACTGAAATTTAACAAGCCCCATGCCAGCACTCAAATCATGAATAAGCTCACAAAATTTCTGCAGCAGAAAAAATAGACCCTTCCACTAATGTCAAAAATATTTAAACCATAAGCAATATTACAAAGTCATCTTACTTGAATATAAAAGTAGGGGGTAACAAGAGATGTTTTCGTCAGAAACGCAATGCCCCCTATTGCGCCGCTTTGAAATAAAATGTAAATTTATAATTTGGCAGATTTAGAAATTATCTCCCTTTTATAGCTTATTACTTCCCTTGGATTGTATTTTTTTACTTTTGACCTTGAAATTATTTTTTTTATTATATCCTTTAAACAAGTATTACTTCCCTTATGAAGTTGATATGTACCTGCCAAATGATATATAATATAAATTATCTCCCTTTAAAGCTTGTTACTTCCCTTGGATTTAGTTTTGTAACCTTTAACCTTCAAGGATGACCTTGACCTTTCAACACTCAAAATGTGCAGCTTTATGAGATACACATGCATGCCAAATATCAAGTTGCTATCTTCAATATTGCAACAGTTATGGCCAATGTTAAAGTTTTCGGACGGACACACAGACAGACAGACGGACTGACAGTTCAACTGCTATATGCCACCCTACCGGGGGCATAAAAACCATCTCAGCTGAGGAAAATGCCTCCCTCTAACAGGGTTGAACTCAACTATTCATTTGTATAATGGGGTTTGATTAACTGTATGCTTACTTAGTCCACTTCGTCTTGGGACTTTGGTCTACTTTATGTATTGTTATATGAAAACCTTGAATAACTTTAACACATTAAGAAAAAAGAACTTTGAAACAAGTTTTCTTGCAAACTTTTGCTTTCTAGACTCCCATTAAAATAGCAAGGTGAAATCCTGATCTGTCTATAATCAAGTATATTTACATGTGCATTACCTTCAGGTTGTGTGTTTGTTAAGAGCTGTTTGAGATCACTAACCCCTGCTTCTATAATCAGTCCCTCACATGCTGCATGAAGACCTGTCTTGTGTCTCACCATAATCACCTGAATTTCAACATAAATGGTCACCTTATGTTAGAGTTTTCAATAAGCAATTGAGTAGCCAGGCATATTTTTGAAGTAGTCAGCAACTGAGAACTAAAACAGGCATTTTTGAATTTATACTTTGGTGGCCAAAATTGTAAGTAACCTGTAAAGTTATTGGCTGCCAATACTTCTGGAGAACACTGAGTACATGCAAAGTCATTCAACCACACTGCGTGATGCCAAGTCATGCAACCTTTTTTTTGACAAGCAATTAAGTCATCAAACTGAGAATTAACATTACAAGTGTATGCTTACACACTGACATGCAAGTTAAAAAACATCCAAAACAAATATAATGTATAAATCTGGTTAAATCTATAATAGTTGTATCATAGTTACATTTAAAAGCACAACTTTATGTTGAATGCTTTCATTTGGTTTATAGGAAAATATGAATAACGTAAAAAATGGAAATTTACTGTTGCTTATGAATACCAGCTTATGAACATAGGAAAGAAATACTAGCACTTGTGGCTCTGTACACTGCCTTTGCCATGCTAAATTTAATCAATATATTATTAAGAACAATAAGAAATCTGAAATAAAAAACTGGACCAGTTTTCAAAAATAAATAATAAGTAAATTACGCTTTTTTAATCAATTTTTATTGCAATGTTTGCAGACAAAATATTAAATAATAAATTGCTTAAATTGCAACTGGCAGACAAGCTATTGAAATGGCCCTCAATTCTCTATGTACCTTGAATCTGCCACGCACTCCCCTACCAAACATGTGTTCATAAAGCAGCACCAAGGCCAAGTGTTCGTCATGTTTAAGTTGCTTGTCTCGCAGGAAACCCTCACACTTGCCAGCAATCTGCTTCAATATGGGGGCATTCTTCAACCCTTCACAGACAATTGCATACAGCGCTTTTTTGTTCTTGAAATAAACAATCTTGTATATATTACAATACATAGCTCTATCATGTGCATCACTCATATATAAAGATTCTGCGAGACTCGGAGTTGCCATATCATACTATATTTTATTAAACAAATTCAGGAATTTTGTTTGTAAGCGAGCCTTAAGCAAGCTTACTAACAAATTTCCTGGACAAGTTTAATCGAATATGGTATGATATGGCAATGATCGTCAGATCTTTTTTATCAAATGCTTTTAAATGAGCAAAATAAATAAATATTCAGGAAAACATAATGATAAAACCCAAATGTTGTTCACATTTCGTGATGTCATTTGACTTGCAACGTCATTTCAGCATAATAACTAGAAATGGCGCGGCAGAGGCCGACTCGTATCCCCACGCAGCATGTTTGACCAAGGGGGCACTCCAGGGTTGGTAATGGGGCCATGCATAGTTGAGATTGACCGCAGTGTCATAAGAGATGTTCAGTATCAATTGGAAGTGAATTGGTGTAGAAATGAAGAAGTTAATGTAAAATAACATAAAACAAGAGATGTGTTTGTCAGAAACCCAATGCCCCTTCCTGCGCCGCTTTGATTTATTTAAATTCTTTATATCATTTGGCAGGTTCATTACTTACCTCCCTTTAAAGCTTATTACTTCCCTTGGATAAAATAACATAAAACAAGAGATGTGTTTGACAGAAACACAATGCCCCTTCCTGCACTGATTTGATTTATTTATTTTTTTTATATCATTTGGCAGGTTCATTTCTTACCTCCCTTTAAAGCTTATTACTTCCCTTGGATATAATAACATAAAACAAAAGATGTGTTTGTCAGAAACACAATGCCCCCTCCTGCGCCGCTTTGATTTATTAAAAAAAATCATTTGGCAGGTTCATTAATTACCTCCCTTAAAAGCTTATTACTTCCCTTGGATTTGTTTTTTTACCTTTGACCTTGAAGGATGAACATACACAATGCCTGCTCCTGCGCCGCTTTGATTTATTTAATTTTTTATATCATTTGGCAGGTTACTTACTTACCTCCCTTTAAAGCTTATTACTTCCCTTGGATTTGTTGTTTTGACCTTTGACCTTGAAGAATGACCTTGACCTTAACCTTTTACCATTCAAAATGTGCAGCTCCATGAGATACACATGCATGCCAAATATCAAGTTGCTATCTTCATTATTGCAAATGTTATGGCCACTGCGCCATACCGGGGGCATAAAAATAAGTGAAAATCTCTGACACGGCCCCACCCCAACACCCATAACTTTTGACCAAGGGGTCAGATCAAAATTTCAAATAGTGCAGGGTCGCACATATGCTCATAGCTACCATGTGTGTAAGTTTTAAGGTTTTAGTGCTTATAGTGTAGGAGGAGATAGTGGCCAGAACGGACGGACAGACAGACAGACAGACGCCAGAGATAACCACAATATCCCCACGCTTTTGAAAAAGCGTGGGGATAACAAAGAGCGATTGGTCAATAAACAAAAACTAAGCCTATGAAAACGCTTAAAAAGTATATTACACATGTGTAAGATAAAAATATATATATGTAATGGTTATATTACATAGGAAACAAGGTATGGCATGTGATAATAAAATGTATATGCTCAATAAATGAGATATAAAGAATCTAAAGGCTGTGGAGTTGTTTATAACAGAAATGTTCATTTGAATGAAAATTTCCAAAACAAGTTAAGTTCCTTTTTTTTTAATTTTAAATGTGACATATTCAGGGCTCGAAATTAACACTCGCACACTCGCAAAATGCGAGTAAAAAATACCGAATGCGAGTCAAGTTTTTAGCCACTAGTATTTTTTGGCAAGTAAATAGTGAAAAGAAATTAGTAGGTATAATGCTGCTCGACACATGATCACTAAATCTTAGGTCAATTTATAGAACGCCCAAGAACCCTTATGCGTAAGCTCGCACCTTGTATGTAGACTGGTATATTCAGACACGCGGATGGTATTGGTACAAAGGAAGAGAAACAGTCGACTATTCACACATGTTCATTGAAGCGAAAAATAACTTGTCACTTTATTCCCACAGACGGAAATAACACAAAATATACATAATACAAAAGATAAAGCAAAGTTAACCGTTTAGTTAGAAAAAACAGATTTTAAATCCTTCTATGAAAACAGTGAATTAGTGGAAAAAATAACTTAAAATAAGACTAAAACTTGTTATAGATGAAGATGGTCAATCAACCTAATGTGGGCCACGGACTCTAGATTACACGGATAAGAAACGGGACCGTTACGCCAAATATCTTGTCGTGTCTAAGTCACGTGACCGTGTCGTAACTATCGATCTTTTATCGAAGCGCCGAGGTTATAAATTTGATGTACCCACTCACGTATTTTGTTAAATAATAGTTTCATTTCTAGGCCGATTTTGACAAATTATATATCATTAGAAAGCTTACGTAACGTAGTTTTCAGATATATAAATATATATTAAGTTTTTCTTCTGATTTCGGCAGCCCGGCGAGTTATAACTTTAACTTTTGCAAATAACATACCGTTTTGGAATTTTAGAATCTAGATTTACGGTTGACATGTTCGTTCTTTATACCGATTTGTAGCGTTTATATTTGGAGTTCAGTTTCAAAAATAACATCTTGCTTAGGAGAATAGAATTCTGTATACGATAGAAAAAAAAAATTGTTTAAAAACGAAAGTTATTAAGGAATGAAGGCGGGAAAATGTAGCGCGCGTTCCTAACGCACTGAACTGATGCTACGGTCTTGGCGATTTTGCTTTTGTTTAGATACCGGCCATTGAATTTCCTTTGCCATGATTATTATATTTTTTATGAAATATATTGAAATATTTTGTTCTAGAGACATATCCATAAAGCTAAGTATTAATGAAGCTTAATAAATTAACGATTTCAGCTCTTGATTATAACACAGAAAGGGTGTTAATTTTATTTTACAAATGTATAGCGGACCCTCTTGATATTTTTCGGCTTTGCATACTTCAAATATAATGGGTGTCAAAACATTCATCGTTTGTTGTTTATTATCAAAAAGGTAAATATGTAAAATTACATGAAAGGTAATTAACCATAAATTATCAATTAATTAAAATTATTTAAAGATTCTTGAAAATCACGGTCAACTGTCTATGCATGTATATTGAAATATCTTTATAAGTTAACAGAGTTATAAATATATAGAATTCTAAATTAAAACTCTGTATTATTTGTATTTTTCGGAAAGATTATTTAACCCCGTTGTGGTCAAATGAGAATGCTGTTTTTAATTATGTTGTTCCGTACACTACCATACACTCTTTATAGGACTACGAAATGACGGAGTTTTTTACCGGTACCCGCTAAATACGTTAAATGTTAAGTATTAGATTTTTAAATGTTTAAAATGTACATGTATAGGTATTAAGCACATATAATTATTATGATTAAGCTGGCTGACATCTATACAGTATGTAGTTTATGGCAATCTGTATGGGCAGATGACTATAAATGTTTTCAATACGCTACATATCTTATAAACGCAAAATTTAGTATTTGGCGTTACATTACTCCAAGAAATGACCACTAATACCACGAGAAGACATGGAGGTTTCATAAAAAGTGTAAACTGACCAGACATTGCCACCTGTGGTAAGGGACCAATATACAAGTATAGGTCCCTGCTGTTGCACATGACACCATAGTGTTATTTAGTATTGGTCGGCACAGTATCTGATCATAACGAGATAATTGGTTTGTGCTGAACACAGGGGCAATAAAACCACAGATCTATCAATAAACAAGATTATTGAGATATCTTTTATTGAACACCTAAAAATGCTCAAACCATGGACTCTAGATTACACGGATAAGAAACATGGCAACATTCTCAGAATCATCACAGCTATATGTGTAATCATCTAACAATTCGTCTAAAAATAATTTTTATATTTGAGTTGAAGACGATGTACTGTTGTATAAGTCTGAATAAACAATCTGTCTGCCTTTCTAAATCTAAGCCGTCATCGTCCCGATGAAAAAAAATCTGATTTTGAATAGTTGGACATGATGCCCTGATGTCAAAATACGAAATGACCCGCGTAACACCGACCGTGATTTTCAAGAATCTTTAATAAATTGATAATTTAAGGTAAATAACATTTCAAATAATTATACATACATACATGCCATAATTTTTCAGACCAATTCCGGGACATTGAGTTAAATTGTCCGGGACTTTTGCCGATTTTCCGGGACATGTATAAAATGTAGCGATATTTATATACATGTGCATTTTTGGTACGTTTTATTTGTTTCGCATCGTTAATTGCAAAAGTTCGAAAGCCTATCCGAAATACACTTGATCTATTAACGTCAAATTAAACATTACTACTTCCGTTACTAGATACAAACCACGTGTTTTCAGTGTAAGCGTTCTAAACATAGATGGTGACGTCACTACGTTATTGTTAAGACCGGTGTGTAACGCGTAGTTGTTGATACGCCTTTATTCATTTATAACATTTATATAATAAAAATACAACAATACAGTACCGTTAGATCGTCAACTCAAATCAATTCACAATACATACAACCGATCACAATTAATATTTTACTCAGCGATGTTGGACTTCAGATGTGTGAACAACTATCCTTTGCCCGTACGCAGCGGGAAATAATGACGTAGTAGATTAAAGTCAATAAACAACCGCATTAAACAATGCCGCCTTTTCGGTTTGACCGCGAACGTGAGACAATCGATATGATAACAGGACCCCTGTTAATTGATCGATTTTGACACGTAGCGTAGTCTGCCTATTCGGGTAGGCATTGTCATGGAGACGCTGCAGATATACACAGATTCGAGGTGCAGTTAAGCCTAAGATAAGGTAAATGTATATATGGATTTTGTAAATTCCGGGACATTTGACAGATTTCCGGGACAGCGGGACAAGTTCTTCATTTCCGGGACTGTCCCGGACAATCCGGGACGTATGGCATGTATGATACATAATTACCTTGTTGATAATAAACAGCAAACGATGAATGTTTTTGACACCCATTTTATTTCAATAATGCATGCAAAGCAGAATAATATCGAGAGGGTCCGCTATATACGCTGTTTCATCATAAATTTTACACCCTTTCTGTGTTATAAACAAGAGCTGAAATCGTTAATTCATTAAGATTCATTTATAGTAAGCTTTATTGATATGTTTCGTGAACAAAATACTACAATATATTCCATAAAAAATATAATAAGATGGCAAAGGAAATTCAATGGCCGGTTTCTAAACAAAAGCATAATCGCCAAGACCGTAGCATCAGTTCAGTGCGTTAGGAACGCGCGCTACATTTTCCCGCCTTCATTCCTTAATTACTTTTGTTTTTAAACAAAAAAATTTTCTATCGTATACAGAATTCTATTCTCCTAAGCAAGATGTAATTTTTAAAACTGAACTCCAAATATAAACGCTACAAATTGGTATAAAGTATGAACATGTCAACCGTAAATCTAGATTCTATAACTCCAAAACGGAATGATATTTGCAAAAGTTAAAGTTATAACTCGCCGGGCTGTCGAAATCAGAAGAAAAACTTTATATATATTTATATATCTGTTTACTACGTTACGTAAGCTTTCTAATGATATATAATTTGTCAAAATCGGCCGAGAAATGAAACTATAATTTAACAAAAGACGTGAGTGGGTACACCAAAATATATAACCTCGGCGCTTCGCTGTACGCTAATTGTAAAAGATCGATAGCCACGACACGTTAAAACGCGCGATGGTAAAACATAAAATGTGTATTTCTTGTGTTTAATTCGCTATAAATCCATTAATAACAACGGGAATATACTTAAAGTTATATTTTTTTGAAAGAGGAATTAATAAGCAACAAGATAACGTATAAACCAATAAAATCGGATGAATAGTATTTGCATACGATTGAATTTACTACAGTAAGGGTCAAATACTCGATTCATCTCCTGTCAATATACACTCCGTGTGTGGGCCCTTGTGGTACAAGGAACTGATATCTTTGTATGGTTGCAGAAATAAAATGTGTATAAATGTTAAGTACTTTTATTTTGTTTAAATAGAAATAAACTAAAAACCAAGGGTTGTTTATGTTTCCATCAAAATTTGCGAGAATGTTTTTGATTTTGCGAGTTGGTATTAAAGCTGCTCGCAATTTTTTGCAAGTAGAAAAAAAAGTTAAATTCGAGCCCTGATATTGATGGTTTTTTAACGTCATATGAACCAAATATACGCTAGTCCATGGTTCTTACTTTACAGTATCAGTCAAATGTTATAACATATCAAACCAGTGACAGAGTCATTAACGTTTGTTTTAACATTTTTACAGTGTTTCAGGGACATTTTACAAATGTCTCTACCGTTTTATGAAATGAAAACAAATATGATCTGCAAACATGAAAAGTTACGAAAAATATTTCAACGTTGTTTGTGGCGCTTAAAAAAAAAGTAATTATCAATCCAGTATGTTGTAGATCAAAAGTAAATCCTGAATCATAAAAAATAATTTAATTATCTGACTTTTTTTTCAAACATGAAATATCAAGTTTGGTCCTCAATTTTACTGATACTCCCTAGGCTTGTATTTCAATCACGCTTTATTTGTGCAACAAAAAACTGTACCCCAAATCTAAGGATAAAATGTTCATGACAGGCTTTAACACACCCAACCTTGTCACTAACATGGACCTTGAATTAAATCTATGAAGAGATCTTTGGATTTTTAACATTTCCATCAAAAGATTATTTAAGAAATAATTCGTGTACGTTATAGTTTGTTGTCGAATAACCCACGGCCGGAAGTTTAGATGCGTAGGGATTAAATCACGAGTGCGAAGCACGAGTGATTTGAAACCACGCATCTAAACTTTCGGCCGTGGGTTATTCGACAACAAACTATAACGTACACGAATTATTTCGATTCTAACACGATATTTACGAAATATTTATAGAATGTATCTTATTTTTCTTGCATACTTTTTTATGTGAAGCTCCGCCCATAAAAATAGCTTTCGGCTGTTCTGTCGATCAGATCTCCGCCCTCAATAACAGCCAAACTGGATGGAAAAAAACCATTTCATTTCTCACGTTTGGTTAAATAAGAACAACAACAACTTGCGTAAACTAACATGTTTTCATTGTACACTTAAAATTAACGCAAGAGTGTTACATCTACAAGAAAATCCGCGATAAGAGCACATTGCTCCGATTCGAACTTCAGCCATTTTAGCAGGAGACGAACACCGTGGGAAATTGGGTCAATTTTACGCATTTCTGTTCATAGCATAGTATTTTGTCACGTGACTTTCATTCATAAAATACCGGATTATTACGCTGGTGAAAAATGTATCGGCATGTTTTGTTTTGCTACAGCGCGTGCTTTCAGTGTATAAGCTCCGCCCATAAGTTATTGCAGAATAACCCACGCTTGATTTCCTTCTTTGTCTATAGAAAACAAGTCACGTGCCGTGTTAGAATATTACATAATTTACATTGAATAAAAGTTGACAATATGGAATCTTTATATCTTAATATTTGTATTGCTGACTCATATGCCAGAAATTTTCAAGTGCAAATCGGGACAATTCATAAAAACAGACGGAAATTGACAAAAGCGGGATAACTTGAGCGATCAATCATTTCACTTGAGTTTTAATTAGTCAGCAACCAGTACATGTATATTACTTACAAAAACTCATAATTTTTGGCAAATTTTGACCATTAATGTGTTCATGAACTTCATAAACCAGTGATTGTTTTTGCTTTTATTTGTTACAGCCTGTGCCTTTTGAATTGGGAAAATTAGCGCGATAAACTGTGAAATTGGGAAAAATAGCGCGATAAACCATACAATTTGGAAAAATGAAGCATTATAAATAGGATTATAAGTAACAGAAGTGATATTGTTTTTAAGTGCATGTTCAGGGAGTTTTCTAGAATAGGAGTCTGGTCAAATTGTTTTTTTTTTAATCAATAAAAGTGGCAAGTTTGGGAATGATTTATAGACAAAAATGACTAAATTCAAGTTATATATTTTGTAAGATGTTTAAAAAATAAAGTTGAGACCTAGATTTAAGAAATTATAATTGAGTTATATGAGACTTCTTTCTAAAAAAAAAAAAAAAAAAAAATTTTTTTTTTTTTTTTTTTGAAGTTGTGCTTTTTTGGGGAAATTTTGGTCAGAATTTTGGGAAAAAACGTGTTTTTTTTATTGGGAAGAAGACGAAATTCGGCTGTAAATTTTAGCAAAAAAAATCACTGTAAACACAACACGTTTCGAGCACTGTTCTTATTTAACCAATTATCAATTAACTCTTAATTTAGATTGATGCCATATGCATAAACTTTTTTTCTGAAAATCAGTTAAAAATAGTAAATTTATGTGAAACATAAATTTGTATCGGTCAGCACTCAATTTGTTTGATTTACAAAATCTGACATGTTTTTAAGGCTCAGGTGGTAAAATATACTGAATACCTAATAAGGGAATGACTGGATTTGATGATGACATGTAATACAAAAGCAGTTGGCTTTTATTTTACTACATGTACGTTGCATCTATCGATAGCAATAAGCGACCCCGTTTATAAAGACCACATGGTGTTTATTCATCACAAAATCACAAATTACCTGAAAACTCTTCATTCCTATACAGATCAAGCTAAGTTAAATTACTATTTGTAAACTAAGTTTGACATGCAAAGTGAGGAAATCAGCTGTAAGGAGAAAAAATCACGACCCTGAAAAAACACTTTTTGTCCGAAAATAATGATTATCCGAAGCATACACCCAGAAAATTATGTATATTATTGACATGTTGTGCAACATGTCGTATAAGAAGCTTTCACGATTAAACACACCTGTATCAAAGACGAATAAACTTGAGTCTTAATTGATGCCTTTTTGCTTAAAACAGTCTGTAAAATACGTCTTGCTCCAACATATACGTCCATGCTGTTTGCTATGGCAGGTTAGACACAGTACAATCTACATGTCGAATCGGCGACACTACACCAATTTGTTCATCAAGCTATGTCTGGCAAACAATATGCATACACACAATCACACATGTCTGTAAGGCTTTTATAAATATCAGGATTGATACAAATAAGTGCATTATTGAAGCCCACCACTTTTACACAAGTAGAATATATCAAATGCATTACTGAAATCCATGTTTTTGGCACAGGTTTGTATTTCATTAATGGTTTGTGCCTCGCAAAATCGTTTTGAAATCATTGTCTGTAACAACACCAACACAAGCGGTAAGAATAGATAATATTGTGAACCGAGGTCTGATTAACACTACATGTAGTAAGTTTATTAGAATCTTCCAGTCCGCACAGACTAATAAGGGACAGAGACGTAGATAACATCTCTGTTATCTACGTCTCTGTCAGGGACGACACTTTTAGCTTAAACGAAATTTATCGTTTATGGTAGGTAGCTTCTAAACGACAGCCCGGTGTTTACGGATAGTCTTTTATCCCATCATCAGACGTGCATTGTCGAAATAAACCACTGTGGAATAAATTTTCCTCTATTTCGGCAGTGCTGAAATATAGCTGTCACGCGCGGTGGAGAATGGTCATATTATTCGGAATCAACTATAAAGTAATCATTTTTTGTAAAATCGAATCAGATTCAACAAAACAAACAATTTGATACAAGATGTAATATATTTTAAACAAATAATGCAACTCAAAAAGCAAAAAAACATTATTTACAAATATTAAGTGTGCGTACTCGTGACGTCATTATTAACACAACATTCGACACAATGTATGTTCTTTCACGCTAAAGCTGCAGTTGTTTAGTGTGTTTTTTTTTTTTTTTTTCTTAAAGATAGGGGACGTCGAGGTATGATAAACAGAAAACAGGTAAGTTACTGATCTTTTTGTAATGTATTAGGATCAGCACGATTAAAATAATGAAACAATGTTTGCTTAAAATAACTTTGGGATTTTCCGTGTAGTTCGATTTTCTATTCTAGATTTTTAAAGAAATAATTTACGAATAAGAAAATTGATGGGATAAATCGAATACTAGGCTCGTGGTTCAGATTTTCTAAGCCTCGCAAAATAAACTTTGCTTTATTCGGCACCGACCTAGTATTCTCTATGTCCCTGATCATCGTGAGAGGATAACATTTAACGCACACGCACTAAGCCCAGTTTTCTTTGAAAGCGTCTACAATTTTCCATGATAACTAGGTTCACTGCTGAACTCAAACTGTTATATAAGTATCTGTCACCAGTAGCAAGAGGGTTAGGTAATCCTTCACTATGGCTAGTTTTAGAACAGGATGTAAAGGTGTCTAATATTTCTGCATGGATTTCATTTTTCAATTCTGTATACCAAGGTATCAAACATATGCGGTGTGGATTTCGTTAACAATTGCATGCTCACATCGCAGCTGTTCAATCAGACCTAGGAAATAGCAATACATGGACAAAATTAGTTTTCCATTAAACTAAAAATACCTTAAAAGCGTTGAGTTTCGTCCCTGCTTGGTCAATCTGCGACGACATCATACAAAAAGTCCCTGTTTACCCAGAGCGAGGCTCATATATAGTTAAATACTACATTGTATGGACTACTGGCGTACAAAGTAAGCGGTGCATATCCATAAGTTACGCCGCACAAACATCTGTGCACGAAAGAGTCGACCATGAACCCAGGAATTCTTTACCATGTTTCTCTTTAATGTCTTATATATGTGAATTTGATCTCTAAAAGGTTCGCAATACGTACATGTTCTTGAAGGTCATCTCCGTCTACCGTAATTACTGTAAGTTTTCGTTCACGTCCTTTTTTGTCCAAAATAATTATTTTTCGTGACTCTTAATATTCGGACATGCGCGTTTTCGTCTATCATTAATTACTCTAAATTTTCGGACAGTATATAAAATTTAACAGCGCTATTTTAACATATTTCGACACTGTTTTCGTTTATCTTGTACCACTTTAATCATGTTTCTTTTACTAAGGAATTAAGGTCATAAAACATGGGAGACGCATGCCTGGCCGCAATGGACCATAATTAATTAACATTTGAGTAATTGGCTAAATAACCGTGTATGCCGGCAAAAAACAATCGCTTTACCCAACAGCCTTTTAAATTATTCCTATTAAGGAAGCAGTATGTTTAATGATTTGACTTTTTTATTCTGAATCATTTCAGGCAAGAGTTAGAAAGCTTTGAAGTTGTATTTATTTCAACGTAGAAACACTATTGTGATTTGAGTTATTGGTTTTATTTCAATATCATTATACTTTTCGGACATTGAATGTCTCTAAATTTTCGGACACCTGCATTTTTTGAATATTTACCGTATCTAAATTTTCGGTCACGACTTTTTAAAATTATTTTTAAGTGTCCGAAAACTTAGACTAATAACGGTAAGTATTGCGCATGCTCATAACGTCGCCACATACCCACGTTCTCGCCACATTCCAGAAAAAAACTCTCCAAGTCCTCTCGGGACCATGTGTGTGGTTGTTTCGACTTACCAAACACTCTTCTGGAAATAAATTTAAAAAAATCGCTGATGAGTAGTAAATTGCTTGCTGATTGAACGTGTGTGTGTTCATTTCGAAGTTTGAGGTTTAATAATGGGTAGATCCAGAGTGTGTTCTCGCACCCGTACATTTACCTAACTAGCTTACTAGACTGACGAAAGTTGTGACGAATAGTGTTATACCGGTAATTGCAGTATCCAGCTATTTCGTCGTTACTGACAGATTGTCAATTTTGGTGTTGTAGGAGATAGTCGGAGTACCCGGAGGAGACCCCAACTGCCCGGTATTGTGACTACTAACCAAAAGCGTATGATTACTGGATCGGAGATTGAACCCGGGTCGTCTCGGTGAGAAGAGCGTGTACCAACCGCACTGTGATAATCGGACTGCCTGCCGCTCAAACACTCTAAAGTCAATACCCTGCTCACCGACCATATCGACGATATTGTACGGTCATACGCGCTTTTATCTTAACCGGTACATTCAAACTTGATGCGGTGACCAAGTAATTTCTCTTGCGGTGAGTTCTATGTATACGTTTCTAAATGGACATACATCATTCAAGAAAGGGGTCGTGTTGGTTTATATCCAAATCATCACAATCATGTGGCCAGCATAAGCTTGTAGCACCACATATTTGAGGTAACATGTACATGTATTGTGTTCATTGTAAGTCTTGTTAACACGTCCATGGTTGGTAAATATTCTATATAGATCTACATGTATGATACAAACCATATCGTGTATATAGTATAACCGTCAAGTCTAAACTGATAATGCATCTCTTTATCCATTTATTGTTATAACTTGTGCCTGTTATGAATTGCTTCACATTGAAAATAGACGATACGTGTAGTGATGCTTTACCATCTTAAAGTTCTAATGATCTGTGTTCGCCTAATTCGAAGGTCAAAATCAAGTACGTAACATGAATGTCGACTTATCTCGCAGTATTCCATCAATGCCCTCGCTTTTGTTTACAAACAAATCTGCATGCCCTAGTTGTTTAATCTGAGAGAAAACATATCTAGTTTTTCAATGCATTGTATCTCTCAAATATTTCTCAAGTATTTCTCAAAGATTGTTATATGGTTTGCAGTGAGGTAATTAGCCTACACATTTGTTTTCATGACTGATATCTTAACCTTTGTGCGAAAGTGTTAATTTGGTCCTGAAAAGTTCCATTCTCAATACGTTCAATAATCATTGAAGTAATTTAATAAGCAATGGTAATTTATAAATTAAACAATAAATCTCAAAACTATACATATATGTTTGTGTGTAACAAAGCTTGTTATTCAGTCACTTTACAGATATATTTGTGCCCTTTTTATGGATGTCACGCGCTAAAGTGCCCTTTTTTGAAATTTTGCACCACGCCCTTTTTCCTTCCTGTATAAAACACTATCTGATACAATGTTATCAAATCTAGACGCTAAATTTATTGCTTTTTAAAATGAGCAAGCTGGACATATGGTCATTCTAGACATCGTATATTGGTAAAGGTTCGATGTAATACATATGTTATTTTGATTATCACACAAATGGTTCATGTTCGATCTGACATTGAATACCATTAACAAGGCCCTATTGTTTGAAAAAAGAGGTCTGCAAATATAAAAATAAATTTAAAGGGATCTTTTCACGTTTTGGTAAATTGACACATTTGAAAAAAGTTGTTTCAGATTCGCAAATTTTCGTTTTAGTAAGGATATGTATGAGGAAACAGTAATACTGAACATTTAGTCATTTACCATGGTCTAATATAGAAATTATATGCATCTTTTGACGATTTAAAACCCTGAACATTATAAAGCGTTGCAACGCGAAACGATTGAATAATGTGGACAGTTCTGTTGTTGTCGTTTAATTTTGTGAAACTACGACGATTGCTTATATAAAGTATAAAATACGTCGTTCATACATACTTGGCAGGATGGCTGAGCGGTCTTATTGGTTTTTACTCCGGAGGTCACTGGTTCGAGCCCTGCTGCGGGCTACTTTTTTTTCCTTTTTTAAATTTTATTCTTGATTTTTCACTGGAGCTTTTTAAATCCAATTTTTACATTTATCAATATAGAGCATTTAATGACAAACTTAAAAACATGCCAAAATCTGTGAAAAGGCCCCTTTAATCAAGACAATTCAGAGGATGTGAATGAATGTTCTTTAACAGTTGCTGATCCCCGTGGCTTCTTAGTGCATCAGTGAGTAGCATCCGTCCCTCTCGGGTATGTGGGCAGTCGCTCCGACGAACAAAATCGGCGAGCGACAACCCTTGCGAAGGGCGGACAACGCAGGCGCCGGAAGTTCCCGGTTGGCAGGCTATGGAATCGCCGTCCCGAAGCATGGTGCGGTCGTCTTTGGAAACAGCGAACATGTCTCCGGAAGCGGCTCCCCAGGTTCCGGAAGTGTCCAGGAGCCGATCCCGACAACAGCGGTATTTAAGCGGCGCTGGTACATTCTATTTGTGTTCAGTCTTGGAAGCTTCATACAGGTTACATTGCTCTGTTAAAAAAAAAGAAAGTATGATATTGAGTGTAATCTTATTCAAAATGTACCCTGAGGTCCATTGTGGGAAAACTCGGATTTATGCTTTTGCGTAAATTGTCATCCCAAATAAGCCTGTGAAGTCCGCACAGGCAAATCAGGGACGATATTTTCTGTCGTTTATTTATTTTAAAGAAATCTCGTTTAAACGAAATTATTTCAATCTAGTCAAAAGTGTCGTCCCTGACGAGCATGTGCGTACCGCACAGCTTATCTTGGACAAAACTTTACGCACATGAATTATTAAAGGTCAGTTTTACCAAGACGCGGCTCATATTATTAACTTCCTCAAAGATTAAATATGAATCGTTTGCCAGCAAAAACAAGCATTTGAAGACTTGAAAGAAATTGTGTCTATAACGAATCAAACGTAAATATCCGTATACTTTTAAATTTCATTTTAGTATTTTTTCAATTTACCAATATTTTATTATAATATATCAAATTTCATTGCAAACGTGAGTATTTATAAGAAAGCAATCAAACGTTTAGTAAATTCATTTTAACATATTCACGCCGAATTAGAGAGAATTGCCTTGACCATAACACACCATCCACATTCTAAACACTATTTGCACAATGTATTGTTTACGACGCATTTGGGTACATTACAAATGATAATTGTATTTACAAACCTATCTTACCAGAACATGGCTAATACAAGTAATATAACTGAAATATGAATGAATACCGCAACAATCCCAATGAGCTCTGCTCTGAGAAAACAGGGCTTAATGCATGTGGCTAAAGTGTTTTCCCAGATAAGCCTACGCAGTCCACACAGGCCAATCAGTTGCGACACGTGCCGCTGTACGGTATTTTGTGTTGTTTTAGTATCTTCTTACTGAAAACTCAGTTAAGGCGGAAAGAGTAAGACTGGCTTGCACAGAGCGATTATCAAATACATAACAAAACCATATATATGACCGGCTTTTCCACAGGATTTCGCCGGGAACACGTGGGACTCTCAATGAGTTATCCCCCATACATTAATCTAAGGTTCTAATAAGAACATATGCATTATGTGTTGTTAACATTTTTAGTGATCATTTTTCGGCATAGCTGTTTAACGTCACTTTTGACCTTATCTGACCTTTGTAAGTGTCCAATAAAATTCAAATAAAATTTCCCGCGGCTAGACACGTATAAATACACTTCATTTATTCCATTGGCTGATTTGAGCATACCACCAGAACATTGGAAACATGACCGCGTCTTTGTAACACTGTTCAACTGCGTGTTCAGCATGAAACAATTTTATCTCTAATGAAAAGGCATGATAGATAGAAAGTTTTACACTCGACATCAATACAGTTTGTGCGTGCACCTTCTATTTTGAGAGGATTGCCAGCGCTAGAGCGTTTGTACTTAAAGGCTATGTTCTCATATTAAGTAATTACTTTCATATTCCTGTCTGTGTTCTAGTATATTTAAGTTCATAAATGTATCGTTTTACCCTACCCTGATATTCGTTTGGTCAAACCATTTTAAATTGTTTTCGAACGTGAACATTTAACATGTAAAAGTATAAAGTTTTAAACAAGCCGTTGTTCCAGAAGTGGAAGCGTGGCCTAACTTAAATGCATTGCATTCCGACCCGCAAGGTGTCAGGGTCAGTTTGCGGCCAGTAAAACAATCGTTATGTAATATAGACGCTATCGCGTGAACTAGGTGAAGTGGAATTTTCTTTAGACCAGAAATATGTTAAATGGAAATATTTTAGCGATATAATTATGGTATGTCAATAATAGATTCTTAATGTTTTCAGCAATACAATGATAAATATTTTTTTGGATTAATTTAACAAGAATTATACCACCATATTGACTAATTTATTAAGCATGAGCGCGATGATTCTCGATACTGTTAAAAATCGAATCAAATTGCAATGCCCGACAAACCACTAAAACAGCTTCGTTCGAAGAACGTGCGTATAAATATTTAAAATATGTACGGATACTTCGCGTGTGGCCGGTTGACTCATATGTTTTAATTTCACTTCCATTCTTCTTTGGGTTTACTGTTTTGTATCTACAGGTTTATGACCAGCAATATGTAATTATGTAAAATAAGCCGCGAAAACTCCGCGTAACATCCCGAACTGCGTGTGATGCAGCTAAGAACTGCTCAGAAAAAGACATTCGCTATCTTTGATCTCATTCATTGAACTCTTATCCTTTCACCAACTCCAACCACAATCAACGCCGTATATCTTTTTTAAAACATATTTCTTGTTTGTCATAATATTGTGCCTAGAAGTTAAATAAATATGACTGAATATTGCAGACATACTAATTAATAGGGCGAAACCCCAAAACACAACACGATCCATAAAACCCTATCCTTGCCTTGTTTTTCCAAATCATAGCAAAACACTACACCTGTCATGCTATTCCACAGGCGGTCGCCTGTAACACGTGTTTAAATGTAAATTGTAGTTATAAAGCTAGATTAATACCATATGACTAACTTCAGTTTTATGACTGAAATATTGTTGCATAGTCCCACAGATCAAACACATAAGACTACCCTATCCCTGCCTTGCATTTCTACAGGCGTTCACCTGGAACACGTGGGTTCCGATCACGGAGTCGGCGGAAGTGACGTTCAATTGGCAGGACAGCAACATCGGCATGCTTGCCAACTACGGCAACATCACCTCCACAGTCACCGTGATACCCATGTGCTAATTCATGGATGTGAAAGGTACGACCGCAGGCTACCTCATTGGATTTAAATGCGTAAAGTGTCATCACAGATTAGCCTGTGCATATCGCTCACTTTCCGCTAAACGAAATTCTTATTTTACAGTAGGTCTCTTCTAAACAAAAATCCAGTCAATGCGGAAAGATTCGTCCCTGATTAGCCTGTGAGAACAGCACACGCTGATCAGGGATGACACTCTACGCAAATCAAAGAAATATATGGCCTGCTTAACCTGTTTAGTAACGTTTGTGGATTTGTTGCAGGCTGTCGAATTGTGGCCTCCTGATCGGGTTCGGCGGGTCAGTTCCGTATGCCGCTCCCGCAAAGCTGTCAGCGGTCTGGTTTCCGCCGGATCAGCGGACGACTGCGACGTCCATCGCGTCTTTTCCAACGACTTTGGCGTCGCCATGGCCTTCATTATAGGTGACCTTTCGTTACATATGAGTCAGTGGTTTTCCTTAATCATAGGTGACCTATATTGCAGGCAGTGTTAGGCCTTCATCATAGTATACCTAAAGATGGGACACTGTCAAACGTTAAAACGAAAATACAGTAAAAGTTAACAGTTGAAATTGCCGTCCCTGATAATCGTTCGTTGACTGTATGAGAACAAATGGACGACACTTTACGCACATGCATTTAATACTGTTGTCCCAGAGCGAGGCTCGTATATTACTTATGTTATCATTGTCAATAAAAACGTCTTAACGGCTGTGAATGCATAAATAATACCAACAGTAGCAGTAAATGTAGTTGTTTTAATAGTAATAGTAGCTGCAGTAGAATCAGTAGCAGCAGCAGCAGCAGTAGCAGAAGCAGCAGTATCGGCAGCAAGAGTAGCAGCAGCAGTAGTAGCAGCAGCAGCAGTAGCAGCAGCAGTAGTAGCAGCAGCAGCAGTAGCAGAAACAGTAACAGCAACAGCAGTAGCAGCAGTAATAGCAGTAATAGTAGTAGTAGTAGAAGTAGAAGTAGTAGTAGTAGAAGTAGAAGTAGTAGTAGTAGTAGTAGTAGTAGTAGTAGTAGTAGTAGTAGTAGAAGTAGTAGTAGTAGTAGTAGTAGTAGTAGTAGTAGTAGTAGAAGTAGTAGTAGTAGTAGTAGTAGTAGTAGCAGTAGTAGAAGTAGTAGTAGTAGTAGTGAGGGTAGTAGCGGTAGTGGTAATGAGACTGGTTATAGTGGTAGTGGTAGTGGGACTGGTAGTAGCGGCAGTAATATTTGTAGTATTAGAAGTAGTAGAAGTAATAGTAGCAGTAGCATTGCAGTAGCAGCACCATCACCACCAACATTGGCAGTAGAAATAGTTGTTGTATTAGTAGTAGCTGCAGCAGTAATAATAGCACTACTAGAGTAGTAGTCCAAATTCAGTAATTGGTGCGTGCTTGTTGCGAGTATAGTCGTTTGGGTTAACTCTATTTTTTACACCCTGGTGTTAGTGTTCAAGTTACATTAAGATGTTTTTTTTCGGCTGAAATTCCATGCAATAAACACATGCTTTCTTCTGGTTCTAAGCTCAGCATGAAAGCCCATATTGCTACTGATGCTGCTGTTACTGCTTCTACAGCAGCTACTACAACTACTACAACAAATACTAATAATGCTGCTGCTATAGCAGCTACTGCTGCTGCTGCTGCTACTGCTGCTGCTACTGTTACTATTACTTCTTCTACTACTACTTGTATTACAAATACTACTACCACTACTACCAGTCCCACTAACACTACTACCAGTCTCACTACCACTACCTCTACTACGAGTCGCACTTCCACTTCCGCTACTACTACTACTACTACTACTACTGCTACTGCTACTACTACTACTACTACTACTACTACTACTACTACTACTACTACTACTACTACTACTACTACTACTACTACTATTTCTACTTCTACTACTACTGCTATCTACTAATACGAATACTACTACTACAACTACTACTTCCGCTAATGCTGGTGGTGCTGCAACTGCTACTATACTGCTACAGCTACTATTACTACTCCTGATCCTGCTTCTACTACAAAAACTACTATCACTACCACTACCACTACTACCAGTCTCACTACCGCTACCGGTACTACTACTACTACTACTACTACTACTACTACTACTACTACTACTACTACTACTACTACTACTACTACTACTACTACTACTATTACTACTACTA
Source organism: Dreissena polymorpha (assembly GCF_020536995.1). Lineage (NCBI taxonomy): Eukaryota > Metazoa > Mollusca > Bivalvia > Myida > Dreissenidae > Dreissena > Dreissena polymorpha. The sequence goes on along the minus strand of NC_068361.1, from coordinate 23,254,923 downwards.
CTACTACTACTACTACTACTACTACTACAACAACAACAACTAATACTACTACTACTACTACTACTACTACTACTTCTACTACTACTTCTACTACTACTACTACCCCTACTACTACTACTACTACTACTACTACAACTACTCCACTACTACTACTACTACTACTACTACTACTACTGCTACAAATAGTACTGCTACTACTACTACTACTGCTGCTACTTCTGCTACTACTGCTACTACTGCTACTCCTGCTATTGCTACAACTGCTACTACTGCTGCTATTGCTGCTGCTGCTACTGCTGCAGTTACTGCTGCTACTGCTGCTGCTGCTGCTACTTCTGCTACTGCTGCTGCTGCATCTGCTGCTGTTGCTACTGCTGCTACTGCTGCTTCTGATACACCTGCTGCCGCTACTGCTGCTACTGCTGCTGCTGCTTCTGCTTCTACTGCAGCTTCTACTATTATTACAACAACAACAACTACTGCTACTGTTGGTAGTGCTGCAACTGCTACTACACTGCTACTTCTACTATTACTACTCCTGATCCTGCCACTACTACAACTACTACTACCACTACCACCAGTCCCACTACCACTACCACTACTACCAGTCTCACTATCACTACCGCTACTTCTACTGCTACAACAACTACTACTACTACTACCACTACTTCTACTACAACAACAACAACAACAACAACAACAACAACTACTACTACTACTACTACTACTACTACTTCTTCTACTACTACTACTACTACTACTACTACTACTACTACTACTACTACTATTACTATTACAACTACTACTACTACTACTGCTATTACTGCTACTACTAATACTGCTGCTTCTACTACTACTACTCTGCTACTCCTGCTACTGCTGCTACTACTGCTGCTACTGTTGCTGCTGCTACTGCTGCTGCTGCTGCTACTGCTGCTACTAATGCTGCTGTTACTACTTCTAATGCAGCTACTACTACTACTACTACTACTACAACTACTTATACTGTTACTACTGCTACTCCTGCTACTGCTGCTACTGCTGCTGCTGCTGTTACTGCTACTCCTGCTGCTGATACTGATGCTGCTGCTAATGCTGCAACTGCTTCTACTGCTGCTACTGCAGCTACTAATATTACTACAGCTACTACTACTGCTTCTGCTGCTGGTGCTACTGCTGCTGCTGCTACTAATGCTGCTGCTACTGCTGCTTCAGCTTCTACTGCAGCTACTACTACTACTACAAGTTGTAGTCTACAACAACTACTAATGCTGCTGCTGCTACTGCCGCTACTGCTGATACTGCTACTGCTGCTGCTGCTTCTACTGCAGCTACAACAACAACTACTACTACTGCTACTGTTGGTGGTGCTTCAACTGCTACTACACTGCTACTGCTACTATTACTTCTCCTGATTCTGCTACTGCTACAACTACTACTACCACTACCACCAGTCCCACTACCACTACTACCAGTATTACTTACACTTCCGCTACTACTACTTCTACTCCTTCTACTACCTCTACTACTTCTACTACTACTACTACTGCTACTACTACTACTACTACTACTACTACTACTACTACTACTACTACTACTACTACTACTACTACTACTACTACTACTACTACTGCTACTACTACTACTACTACAAATACTACTACTACTACTACTACTACTTCTACTACTACTACTACTACTACTACTACTACTACTACTACTACTACTACTACTACTACTACTACTACTACTACTACTACTACTACTTCTACTACTACTACTACTACTGCTACTACTAATACTGATACAACTACTTCTACTATTACTACTGCTGCTGCTACATCTGCTACTACTGCTACTGCTGCTACTGTTGTTATTCCTGCAACAGCTGCTACTGCTACTACTGCTGCTGCTACAGCTGCTGCTGCTACTGCTGCTGCTGCTGCTACTGTTGCTACTGATGCTAATCGTGCTTCTGCTGTTACTCCTGCTACAGCTGCTACTGTTACTACTTCTGCTACTGCTTCTGCTGCTACTGATGCTGCTGCTTCTACTGCTGCTACTGTTGCTACTGATGCTGCTGTTACTGCTTCTACTGCAGCTACTACTACTACTACTACATCTACTTATACTGTTACTTCTGCTACTTCTGCCACTGCTGCTGCTGCTACTGCTGCTACTGGTGCTGCTGCTGCTGCTACTGCTGCTGCTGCTGCTACTCCTGCTGCTGATGCTAATGCTGCTAATGTTTCTACTACAACTACTGCTACTACTACAGCAACCACTACTTCTGCTACTGCTTCTGCTGCTACTGATGCTACTGCTACTGATGCTGCTAATGCTGCTAATGTTTCTACTACAACTACTGCTACTACTACAGCAACCACTACTTCTGCTACTGCTTCTGCTTCTACTGCAGCTACTACTTCTATTACTACAACTACTAATACTGCCATTGCTACTGCTTCTGCTGCTACTGCTGCTACTGATGTTGCTGTTACTGCTTATACTGCAGCTACTACTAGTACTACTACAACAACTACTAATACTTTTACTACAGCTACTGCTGCTACTTCTGCTACTGCTGCTACTGCTGCTGCTGCTACTGCTGCTGCTGCTACTCCTGTTGCTGATACTGATGCTGCTACTGCTTCTTTTGTAGCTACAACTACTACTACAACAACTACTGCTACTGCTGCTGCTGCTACTGCTGCTGCTGCTACTGATGCTGCTGCTACTGCTGCTTCTGCTGTTGTTGATGCTGCTTCTGTTATTGCTGCTACTAGATGCCGCTGTTTTTACTTATGCTGAAAAATTAACTATAAAACCTTGCTTGCAGATTAAAAAATTACTCCCACACCGGTCGACACACGACATTCTCTCGACGCTCTCTCGACGCATGACAAATCAGTCGACAGTCAATCTTGACTGTCGACTAATTTGTCGCGCGTCGTATTGAGCGTCGAGAGAATGTCGTGTGTGGACCTAGTGATTTTAGGTCGACAGGCGACATTCTCGCGATATATCATATTGACTGTCGACTGATTTGTCGTGCGTCGCGATAATGTCGCGAGAATGTCGAGTATCGCGCTCGAACGTCGACACACGACATTCTCGCGACATTCTCTCGACACTCAATACGACGCATGACAAATCAGTCGACAGTCAATCTTGACTGTCGACTGAATTGTCGCTCGTCGTATTGAGCGTCGAGAGAATGTCGTGTGTCGACCTAGTGATTTTATGTCGACAGGCGACATTCTTCCGATATATCATATTGACTGTCGACTGATTTGTCGTGCGTCGAGAGAATGTCGCGAGAATGTCGAGTGTCGTGCTCGAACGTCGACACACGACATTCTCGCGACATTCTCTCGACGCTCAATACGACGCGCGACAAATCAGTCGACAGTCAAGATTTTCTGCGATTTTTTTTTCTATAACCCAGCGCGATATGCGACACTCAAATATTGATTGTTGTTCGATTGTCGCGCGTCGTATTTAACGTCGAGAGAATGTCGCGATAATGTCGTGTGTCGACCTCGAAGGTCGACACGCGACACTCAACTTGTCCCTATCCGGATTCCGTAATGTGATAAAAAAGATCTGACACTCGTTGTCATATCAAACGATATTTTAACTAAACTCGTCCTGGAAATTCGTTAGTAAGCTCGACAAAGGCTCGCTTACTAACACAATTCCTGAACTCGTTTAAAAAAATATGGTATGATATGACAACTTTTGCCAGATCCTATATTTATTCATGTAAAGCTTTGCTAGGACGGCCGCCGATTTTTAATGTTTTATCCTACACAATAACAGGATGAGTCTGCGATATTTGTTTTACTTCGTTGTCTTATTTACAGTTTTTTAAATTGTGGAACTTGTGATAAAATATCTAAAATTGTATTTTTTAAGTCTGTAAGCAAGTCTTTTAAATTATTAAATGCACGAGGATACACAATATTGGCACTACAAAAGGTCGTGCAAAGTTAATTATGAGCTTGATTATGATTCCGTATATGACAGTACGTTGACGATTACGATTTATTTATATGACAAATACGATTTTACGATAGTTTCGATAATATATTATCTCCGGAACCTCCGTACGATATAATAAATCGTTATCTGATCTGACAAAGCTCATGAGTCCATGTGGTTGAGTTATTATTATCCAACGATATAAGCAGAGACAAGTGTGTCATCTTGGTTACGTCAAATCTAAGTTGAGTTGATGAGTCATTATATATCCCCTCAATAGTTAGAGTCCTCTTTGTGTATATGGCGCCCTATTACATTTACCAATACCTTTTTAAGCCATTTGTTTACATCGCTTGCCTGCATGATGGCCAGAACTGTGAGTGAGTTTTGACGTCTGTCAATAAGTTTAATGTATATGTGATGTGCCGATATACGCTTCGTAGCATCACCGACATTCGTAAATCCGGACCAGAAAAATAAACAGTTAAAAGTTTATGCTTGGTAATCATAATACATGCAATTACTTTATTGGAAATATAGTAAGTATATATATAGTCCAAAATATAACTTGGGGTAGGTACACAGGCCGTACTAAAGCTTGCAAGTATAAGGATACATAAAATAATATGATCAGGCAGAAAATAATTATTAGTTCAATGAACGAATACAAACATGTATTATTTAGACCATATATAAGCAAATAGAAAATTCCAGTAGCAAATTAGAAAAAAAGAAACACAAACTTATAACATAGTATTTAAAAGACAATTAACATAAAACAATCGTATATAAATATTTTATACACACAGCAACTCTAAATGTACATCATTTTAAACAAAAGAATAACTGAGATAATAAAATAAACCAAAAACATTCATGCTTCTAAAATCATAACAAACAATGCTTGTCAGAATTTATGCAACAGAACAAATGAGCCGTGCTCTGTAAAAAGAGCGTTGAAATTATGTGTGTAATAGTGTCGTCCCAGATTAAACCTGTGCAGTCGGCATAGGCTAATCAGTGACGACACTTTCCGCCCTTATGATATTTTTCGTGTAAAGAAAGTCTTTTCTTAGGAAAAACCAAGGTAAGGCGGAGTGTCACTTAACGCACATGCGTTAAACCCCCTTTTCACAGAGCGCGGCTCATATAATTATATTTTTCTAAGGCGCTTGCAGTGGTACCAATGCCTGATTTGGAAGCGTTATAGGCTAACCTATAAACATTCACCAACTGAACAATTTATGATATTGTGTTTTAATAAAACAGGCACCTTTGTATCAAGCCGATATCAACGCAGGTGTGATAAATTATATATAGTGGTATGATAAAGAGATAAAGAGGCGCTGTCAATATATAGAGGTACGACATATCACTCGAAATCAAATGTAAAGTATTCAATTTCGGCAGAAATGAAACAGATTCAACAAGTCAAACGAATTGATACAAAGATGTAGTACATTCAATACACAAACATCATTAAAACTGCTCCAACTTATTTTACAAATTTTTCCCGCCAGAGGTGCAGAGCGGTAGAGTTTGTTTTACTAATTCGTTAAAAATGGCGGCGTTTAGTTATGATAAACAAAAAGTAGGTAACTTATCGTAATGTAAAATATCAGGCTCGACACGAATAAAAACCGGCTCGGCAAGCCTCGCCATTTATTTATTCTTAGCCTCTTAACCTGTTATTATCTTTTTTTCATACTTGATAAGTGTTTTTATTACGTATACCGGAAGTTGTTATATGAGTCAATACTTCGACGCAGGTCATATTACTACTTAAAAACACAAACAATTTGATACCAATTCGTTATATATTGTAGACACAAAATGAAACACACATATTTAAAAAAAATGACCGAAAGTGCTTATGACGTCTTGGTAAACAAATCAAACGTCATAAACATATTCATGTTATTTTTGTTGTTGTTTTTTAATTCTGCTTGATAATATTTCATTATTTCTTTAAAAATCCTTACTTGAATTTATAATTAACATAAAAAAGGCTCGACACGTATAAAACAACCACTCGGCAAGCCTCTCCATTCACTTTTTTATTCGCCTTAATACCTAATAGATTACACAACTACATGGCAGTAACCTGTTATTCTCTATGTACTGATCTTTACCCAGATACAAATTCACGTAGTAAATCAAGTGAATGTGCATGGTGCATGTACATTACACTTAAAGAATAGATGCAATGACACGTTGAAGTGTTTATATTGAAACAAGGTAGATAGCTCAAGACTTGGTTTGATACAAAATTTAAAAAACAAATTGACAAAATTCTGCAGGCGAATCACTCGATTCTTGACATAATTTTCACATTTCTTCAAGAATGGTAGTATGGTTTCACATTATCAATTTATCAATATATACCAGAAATATTAACGTGCATTCAATTATTGACGCTAAAAATAAACTACTCGGTAGTTATCAATTGCATTTTTTTATGTAATCCCTGTATACAATGACTAACCAACAATAGGTAGGATGCTGTTATTCATTCAGCTTTTAAATATGTCCAATTCCCATTAAGCATATTGTCTATCCATTCGGAACAAAAACAAAAAAGGGTCTCTGAACGGTGATTTTAAATTATGAAATACAAAAACTACAACATTTGAAAGATAGAAGTTCCTTAAGGCTTTGATTGACTTCGTGATAAGTACAAATTCTAACAACGATACACTATCTTTATATGATATAACGACGAGAACCGGATATAATACAATAAAATTGTGAATGATAACCACGTCATAATCATTCATAATCTTATTACTCTAAATATTTGGTATGCAATTGCTCTTTATTTCACAGCTTCTAGCAAAAAGCAATATTATTTTCATATTAACTCACAATCATTACTAACAAAACTTTTTTTTTTTAATTTTCAAAAGTTTTTGCAGATGAAATATATTATGGAGTAAAATATCTTATACACGATCTAGTCAACAAAGTCTACACAGCGAAGGCAGTATAGCGATTTTCTAATAATGACCCTTGTGCGCTCATCTGAGTTCAAGGTTTTGACCAAGTGATCTAGTTTTTGACCACACCTGACCCAGATTCAAACCTGACCTTTATATTGTCATATAAACATTTTGTCCTGGTTTCATCAAGTTTGAGTCATATACGGGCCTTTAGATTAGTTACAAGGTTTTTCAAAGATTTGACCTGGTGACCTAGGTTTGGGAAGCAAGGGACCCAGATTCAATCTTGGCCTAGACAATGTCCGGATTACAATTCCGGCAAAGTTTTAGCATGAATGAGTTATAAATAAGGCCTTAAAGTGGTAACAATTGTGTCTTTTTAAAACATGGTCACCTATTTTTACGCTAACGTGACTCAGATTAATTCATTGTCCAGATACATATGCTGACCAAGTTTAATCAAGATCGAATAAAACATGTTACCCATAGAATGTTAATGAGCTAACAGTTGATGACACCCAAAGCACAATACACGCTGAAAGAAAACGGGCGTAGGGTGATTACAAAAGCTTGCCTTGACTTCATGCTCAGGTGAGCTAACTATGATGAATGACATTATTTCCTTGTTTGATCCGGTCTAATTGTAGCTAATCTGACTGTCATGACTATAACTAGGACGCATTTTAAATGACGATATGAAATTAAATCTGAATAAAAGACTAAAAAACTTAAATACATACAAAAACAAACATGAACTTCAAAACCAAAATTCAATGCTATTAATAAAATCGCAACCGTTTACCGAAAGTAAATTACATGTACTACGTAAATTCCGTTCATGTAAAATTGTACAAAAAAGGAAAATAATAAAAAGGTTGAATTTAATTATAAAAGCTTCTTATTTTATTGAAATAGAAATTCGGTTAATAAATGAATAATAGTATAAATTTCGTAATGCTGTAATTACTTTCTTTATTTGCTTTCTTTGTCAATTAAAAAGTCGGAACTGTTTTTGTTTTGAACTCATTGATGTTGTCGTGGCTCCAAAATCCAACTATTAGTTTTCTCGTTTCTTCATTAAAGTAGACAGATGCAGGTTTTGCAATGTCAACAGAGATGGTATTGAGGATTGTCTTGCCGACTGTATCCACTTGACTTATGGAGTTGCCACCAAAGACGAAAACCTGCCCTGTGGCTGCCACATGTATGTTAGCTGTAAGTATGCCATGTTTAAATGCGGGATCCTGAAGCGTAGCTGTGACTGTTCCATCCCTGGTCAGCGTGCAAAGCATGCCTTTACTTGAGCCCGTCACATAGATCATCTTCCCATCCGGACTCACCCCAACACCTACAACTAAATGAGGAACACAACATACACAATCTGGCACGAAATCTTGAGTATTAGTATTTCTTTCTTAATGGTATTAGCGTAAGCTCACTTATTCTCATATCAATAGTTAGCAAACAGTTATCGTTCAAATGTATAACCTTTAAATGGAAAAATACCTAAAATAAACAATAGAAAAATATTTATTTAAAAAAACTAAATCAACTTTAAAAGAGTATTACGACTTTATAACATTAAAGACTAAAGCCAGTTATTCTTAAAAAATATAAGAAATTTTGAAAAATTGGGACCGCATGTGATGCGTAGTGTGTTAAGCTTCTTTTGTTGTAAACAACATTATTAGTACATAACTCACTAATGTCATGATTGAGATACTTTGATAATTGAAATACCTGTCAAACAATTTTAATTGATCGGAGATGACGTTTCGGAACAGGACTAGAGTGCATGATTTTAATTAACGTTATTGTAACCCTTATAGAACATTAAAGTCGGTCCTTCACCATGTGCCTGCCCTATGTAATTAACAGCCGTATTAATACAATCTACGCCCGGATCTCATCTTTATCAAGTTCATGCATATGTAAACACAAAGGGCAAAGCATCCCTAAAAAAAGGAAAATAATAATGTACTCATATATCACCTCGGTATATTCCAGTACTATCTTCGTATAACTTCTTAACTAACCGTCCGTCCATTGTGTATTCGTACAACGCAGTACCGGAAGTCACAAACACTTCTGCATCGACATGCGCAATTCCATAACAGGCATGATTCATTTTTAGAACCTGTTTGCGTATAATCTTTCCGCCATCTACCCGTAAGAAATGAATCCCGTTAAGAGCATCGGCTATATATTTGCTTACAGTCACCGCAATCTCGACTGAGGAAATGCTACACATGGACCACGGACAAGTAGGAAGCTGAACTTGATCAATCACCTTGTACGCCTGATTAAGGAGTTTCACACAATTATTGTGACAGTCAGCAATGACGAGATCCCCGTTGGAAGTCGTACATATACCCGTTATCGAACATTTGTATTTATCAGAAGCTGTTCGAACATTATATTCTGACTTTTCCTCGATGCTGACAATCTTTTTTGGATCAACGTTATGTTGTGGCTCGCCTATGATGATTTTCCCAAGATCAGTGCAGTCTGCATGACATTGAATCAATTCACGGTTAGGCTGGAATTTAATATCAGTTCCATCATTCTTGATCATGCTTTTTAGGAGTGAATCTGCTGCAGCAGTTTGATCAATACATTTTCTTAACGTAATAAACGTTCGTTCAGGTAGAATATTGTCTTTGAGCTTAGCGCCAAATATCTTTAACTTTGAAATACATTCTAAGCATCGCTTGGTGTCATCTTCAATGGAATTATTTAAGCGCTCGTGAATTGATTGCAATTCTCTTATGGTGTTTTGCTGAAGTCGGTCAAGATTCTCGTTGATCCGTCGACGTTCATCAAGTATTTCTTCACAAATTTGTTCGTAAGAAGCTTTAAGTGATTTTATGTTTTCTTTTCCTCTGTCCACCATATCCTTTAAACGCTTCTGCGACTTTTCTATTCCTTTCGTCACTTGAACAAGGGGTATACGTTGTGGGTTTGATTTGGCCTGTTCAGCCAATGTAAACACCTTACTGCATTGCCTGAAATGCAAATGTGCGTTAAACGGAACATATGGGTGTAGATTATTCTGATTATTCTATGTCGAGTCTTACGTAATGCTGATGATGTTGATGTTAATTAATGGCGATAATGGTGATGATGAAGATGTTGGTGGTGATGATTGTTGAACATGATGATAAGGGCGATGGAGAAGATGTTGTTTTTTTTAAATAACAATAATGATAAAAATAAATATTTAAATACTAACAACAATAATGATATTGATGATATAATAATGATAATAATACTTATACTATTAATAACAAAGACTGTTTGTAAAACATGCATGCCCCCATATGGGTTGTCCGTTGTAGTGGCAGCCATTGTGTGAATACGTTTTATGTCACTGTGACCTTGACCTTTGACCTAGTGACCTCAAAATCAATAGGGGTCATCTGTGAGTCATGATCAATGTACCTATGAAGTGTCATGATCCTAGGCAAAAGCCTTCTTGAGTTATCATCCGGAAACAATTTTACTGTTTCGGGTCACCGTGACCTTGACCTTTGACCTAGTGACCTCAAAATCAATATGGGTCATCTGCGAGTCATGATCAATGTACCTATGAAGTTTCATGATCCTAGGCGTAAGCGTTCTTGAGTTATCATCCGGAAACCATTTAACTATTTCGGGTCACCGTGACCTTGACCTTTGACCTAGTGACCTCAAAATCTCTAGGGTTCATTTTCGAATCATGATCAATCTACCCATGAAGTTTCATGATCCTAGGCGTATGCGCTCTTGAGTTATCATCTGAAACCCATTTTACTATTTCGGGTCACCGTGACCTTGACCTTTGACCTAGTGACCTCAAAACCAATAGGGGTCATTTGCGAGTCATGATCAATCTACCCATGAAGTTTCATGATCCTAGGCGTATGCGTTCTTGAGTTATCATCCGAAAACCATTTTACTATTTCGGTTCACCGTGACCTTGACCTTTGATCTAGTGACCTCAAATTCAATAGGGGTCATCTGCGAGTCATTATCCATCTACCTATGAAGTTTCATAATCCGAGGAGTATGCGTTCTTGAGTTATGATCCGTAAATCATTTTACTATTTCGGGTCACCGTGACCTTGACCTTTGACCTTGTGATCTCAAAATCAATAGGGGTCATCTGCGAGGTATGATCAATCTATCTATGAAGTGTCATGATCCTAGACGTATGCGTTCTTGAGTTATCATCCGAAAACCATTGTACTATTTCGGGTCACCGTAACCTTGACCTTTGACCCAGTGACCTCAAAATCAATAGGGGTCATCTGCAAGAAATGATCAATATACCTGTATCAATGTATGAAGTTTCATGATCCTAGGCCCAAACGTTCTTGAGTTATCATCCGGAAACCACCTGGTGGATGGACCTACAGACATACCGACAGACCGACCGACAGACCGATCGACTGACATGTGCAAATCAATATACCCCCTCTTCTTCGAAGGGGGGCATAATAATAGAAATGATAATCATAATAGTGACCTCAAAATCAATAGGGGTCATCTGCAAGTAATGATCAATGTACCTGTATCAATGTGTGAAGTTTCAAGATCCTAGGCCCAAGCGTTCTTGAGTTATCATCCGGAAACCACCTGGTGGACAGACCTACCGACAGACCGACCGACATGTTCAAAGCAATATACCCCCTCTTCTTCAAAGGGGGCATAATAATAGAAATGATAATCATAATAGCATATAATTATAGTAATTATTGTTATTATTAATATAACAATTTTATCATTATTAGTAGTAGTATTTTTGAAATTACAGTCGTTTTTTTTTCATTATTTTGGGAATGGGGCTTTTCCCTTACTACACTTTAAAATTTAGAAGAAAAGTGATTTAAATATTATATTTACTAACGTTCAACTTATAGCGCTGGATTAACATTAAATTAATGGTGGTGGTGGTGGTGGTGGTGGTGGTGGTGGTGGTGGTGGTGGTGGTGGTGATAGAATATATAGATATACACACACACACACACACACACACACACACACACACACACACACACACACACACACACACACACACACACACACACACACACACACACACACACACACACACACACACACACACACACACACACACACACACACACACACACAGACACACACACACACACACACACACACACACACACACACACACACACACACACACACACACACACACACACACACACACACACACACACACACACACACACACACACACACACACACACACACACACACACACACACACACACACACACACACACACACACACACACACACACACACACACACACACACACACACACACACGTGAAACAGGTATGATTTGTACTTGGTACTACTGTAATACAGTAATACTGAACATTTACCATGGTCTAATATAGCCATTATATGCATCTTTTGACGATTTTAAAACCTAAAAATTATAAAGCGTTGCAACGCGAAACGATTGAATAATTTGGAGAGTTCTGTTATTGTCGTTAAATTCTGTGAAACTACGAAGATTGCTTATATAAGGTATAAAATACGTCATGTAAGTGTACTCGGCGGAATAGCTCAGTAGGCTAAAGCGTTTTTACTTAAGGACTCTGGAAGGACTCCAGGGGTCACTGGTTCGAAACCTGGTCCGAGCAATGTTCTTTTCCTTTTTTTAATTTTATTCTTGATTTTTTACTGGAGCTTTTACGATCCAATGTTTACATTTATCGATATAAAGCATTTAATGAATAAGTTAAAAAATGCCAAAATCTGTGAAAAGGCATCTTTAACATAAATTTATATCAATACTCACTGACCTGTGTTTTAGGAGGAGACATAATTGACATAGCAACTGTTCATGATCTTCACAGAACATCGTTAGTTTCTCAGTCGTGTGCTGCTCACATAACTCTATAGTATCGTCCACTTTGTTCGCAACATACCAGCTTTCACCGTCACATTTCGCTGACACCGCGTGATCCTTATGTAGCTTTTTGTGCATTTTCACACATTCGTCGCAGTATGTTTTAAAACATATTTTACAATGAAACAGTCCTTCATTATGTATCCCATCCTCTTCGCAAACAGAACAACAAACGTCGTAAAATACGTCTGATCCCTTTTGCTGCGAATTGTTCAAGTTAGACGCCATTTTGTGTTTTCTTTACAAAACCACTTTCGATTTCCATATGTATAAACCGCGTGCCGTGTTTACCTACTAAGTTACTATTAAAGTTGCCTTTTCACAGATTTTGGCATGTATTGAAGTTTGCCATTAAATGCTTTATATTGATAAATGTTAAGATTGGGTCTAAAAGCTCCAGTAAAAAAAACAATAATAAAATTAAATAAATAAATAATCCTAAACTGGGCACGACACGAACCACTGAACCCTGGAGTAAAACTTTTACTCCAAGGTTCAGTGGTTCGTGTCTATCGCTGAGGCCACTTGGCCATTCGTGCTCAAACAATCAGTGAGGTATTTTATACTTTCAATCGTTTTGCGTTGAAACGCTTTATAATTTCAGGTTTTTAAATCGTGGAAAGATGGATTTAAAGGGGCCTTTTCACAGATTTTGGCTTTTTTTAACTTATTCATTTAATGCTTTATATTGATAAATGTAAACATTGGATCGTAAAAGCTCCAGTAAAAAATCAAGAAAAAATTAAAAAAAAGGAAAGAACATTGCCCGGAGCAGGTTTCGAACCAGTGACCCCTGGAGTCCTGCCAGAGTCCTGAAGTAAAAACGCTTTAGCCTACTGAGCTATTCCGCCGAGTACACATACTTGATGTATTTTATACCTTATATAAGCAATCTTCGTAGTTTCACAAAATTTAACGACAAAAACAGAACTCTCCAAATTATTCAATCGTTTCGCGTTGCAACGCTTTATAATTTTTAGGTTTTAAAATCGTCAAAAGATGCATATAATGGCTATATTAGAGCATGGTTAATGTTCAGTATTACTGTTTCCTCACAAATATCATAACTAAAACGAAAACTTACGAATCTGAAACAACTTTTTTCAATTTTGTCAATTTACCAAAGCGTGAAAAGATCCCTTTAATGGATATTTGAGAGCACGGTAAATGTTCAGTATTACATACAAATATCATAACTACAGCAAAAACATGCGATTCTGAAACAATTTATTTTTATTCCGTCAATTTACAAAAACGTGAAAATGCCCCTTTAAGTAATATTTATATGTTTTACAGATTCGCAGGTCGGACTATTAGGCCAAATTTAGTGTAGTTTGGTTTACGTAATGGTTCATTCAAGGTTGAATACCAAATATATTCCATATAGCTGTACGAAAATAAAACATGTTCAAACTGCTCATAAAGCGAACTTCGACTAGTGATTTTAATTTACGGTTAAGACAGTATATATCTTGTAAGCAAACATTCTATGTGGACTTTTTATTGGTATATGTATAGGTGTGTGTCGCTTTCATCCTCCGTCAAGTATTAATTTGTATTAGACTATTTCTTTGATATCTGCCTAATATAATGCTACATGTACATATATTTTTATATTCGTTAAACAGGAAGTTGCCATATCATTCAATGTTTGGAGGTTAGTCATATTACTCGGCATGAACTATAAAGTCATCATTCTAGTAAACAGGGGTCAGATTTCGCCCTATTGGCGCAAAAAGGTACCTTGTGCCTTCTAATTTCAATTTCACATGGTACCATTTTCCACCCGGGGGGGGGGGGAGGATTTAACAAAACAAACAAATTTGGTTCCTAGATGTAACATATTTTAGACACAAAAGGCAATAAAACCCGCACAAAACTGATTCGACAAATATTAAGCTCATTATTAGCACGTCAAAAGTCACCCTATTATATTCATTCCCGTTAAAAATGCAGCGTCGTAGCGATTTTTGTTTTCATTATCCCTTTTAAAATGGAACGGAGAGGTATGGTTAACAAAATAACAGGTTACAGTTTTGTAACTTATCAGGCTCAGCACGAATTATTTATTTTAAGCCTGATTTATACAAACACTATTGGGCAGTTACCCGTTATTCTCTATATACAGTAATATAATACTCCACATGACAATCGAAGATTCTAATTGTTCTATTTACCGTCACTTTACCGTCGTAATATCGACCTATCTATCAAATGTGAAGTACTACGTAGGTCATGTTAACAACCTATCTATCTCATGTAAAGTACTACGTAGTTCATGGTAAGGGTTTAACAATATTGTGGGTAGTACAAAGTCGATAATGGAAACGACAAACCAATCTTGTGTGAAGTACTAAGTAGGTCTTGGTAACGATAACCTATCTCATGTGAACGAGATAACCCACACGAGTTCATAACGGAATGCATCCAATTTTTTTTGATGCAGTGTTTAAAGAATGGCTAACAGCGACTCTGAAATATACAATTATGTAAACCAACCTTGCATCAGCCATTTTGAATCATGTGTTAAACAACATAATATATATCACCATTTAACTTTGAGCAGAAGGCTGTTTTGTGCATTTGTAGACATCTGAGGAGTCTTGAGACAAATGTAAAATGTGAGGGCCCGGTTTAAATACCTAACCTACAGAAACGTTTTTAGCTTTCTGCGTGACATCATTGTTTAAGCATGCCTTGTTACAGCATGAAAGAAAACTTCTAACTTAATATTTCATTATCTAAAGCAATTATAAACAAGATAACTAAGCAAAGCATCAAAGGACGTCGGGAATTTCAGCGTAAAAGACAATCAATGAAGTTACATGGAACGATTTTTTTCTACTGTAAATATTAATATATTGGCCGATTATTTTAATCAAAATAGAAAAAGATACAGGTATAACCATTATCTATGATTTTTTGTTATAACCCCCAAATGGGTGGCAGACTCCTCCCCCCCTCCAAGACGTTTCTTCCCCAGACGTTTCACCCCCATTTTGGGGGTGAAACGTCTAAATAATATGAAAATGTGTATTTGATGTAGTTATTTGTAATAATGCATCTTATGTGTCTTAATAATTAAGGATTAAAAAGATGATGTAAGTTGTGTCCTGAGTGATTAAAATATTAATTAATGATTTTTGATGGTTGTTTTTAGGGAAGCCTCTACAAATTTTACCAATTAATTATACTTGTTTTTATAAGTGCCTGAATTTTTTCTTTCTTTTATTGAGATCATTGACAAATTGAGTAAAAGCACAGCTTTGAAGTTCTTTGATGGTAATTTTAAGTGGAATACTATGATACAAATTAAACAATTATAACTATTGTATTGATGAATTGAGTAAAAGCACCTTTGATGTTCCTTGATAATCATTTTAAGTGGAATAGTATGTTACAAAGTAAACAATTATTGAATGAATGAATTCATTCTGCTACAAATTCAATTTTACCTAATACTAAACATACTGTATCAATATCTATAGTATTACATACGAGTCGCCGCACTTCAGTGCAACACCAATCATGTGACCACTGAGGTGTGGCAAGTCTTTACCCCAGGGGCATTATTTGAAGAAACTTAATAGATGACTACTAAATTTTAGCCCTGACCCTTGTGGTTTTAGAGATGAAGAATTTCGTAGTTTCCACTGTGTGTTCATCTGGAAAGCAAGTTACCCCAGTGCAGAGCCAATTTTGACCGCAGGGGTATACCTTGAAAAACGTTGTAGAGCATCATCGTATGATTTTAAATATTGAAGCCCTCACTCTTTTGGTTTTTATAGATTTGTACAGTTTTCATGTTTTAAATAAATATTTTTGATCATGCGACCTACATATGAAAAGGGCTGGAACAATTTTAACAAATTAAAAATAGATGCATCCGAGGATCACACCTGTCAAGTAATTGTTTAATCTTACAACTGCTCAAAGGGAAAAGTCGTAAACAGAAAAAGTGTACACATGCACCTCAAATACTAAAGTACGATGGACATCACGATATCCCAAAAGTTCCACATGAGCACCTTTTGTTATGTGAGCTAAAGAAAATAGTTACACGAGTCAATATTAAAGAGTTTATTAAATGCATTGTACTACTTCTGACTGCATCAATTTCATGGTCTATATTTCCGATTTGGCAAAAACTAAAATGCGTGAAGAACACGCTTTATTAAATGGTGTTTATTTGTTATCTACTTACTTAAACCTTGATCAGACCCAACCGAAAATACTCAGATTTTTTTTTATATTTCAATCCGCTGACCCAACCTGAAGTCAATGTTTGACATCTTTGGGCCATAGTTCCCATTATAGTTTGTATAACATATCGAGGCTATGTGAACAAAGTAGGATTGTATGAAGCAGGGTCAGCGAGGGCATCTAATTAAACAAAAAGACTCAAACAAACCATAAAATATCAGTTGTTTTATTGGTCTTATTTCATGTCAAAATCAATTCACACTTTAATATACATTTCAAAACGCAGCTATAATCTACGACCATGTCAATATCTGACTGGACCATCACGCAAACAGCAGGAGAAAAAGTCATTACATGATTAGGCTGAAAGTATACACACAGATGAATACAGATTAAGTCTTTAACAGACAGAGATAGTTGCCTCCATTTGTGTCAAACAGTTATTAAACATAATCACAGAAATACCATGTTTACATTTGGTGACGTAATAACACCATGCTATCATACCACGCCTACGCTAATTGGGCCATGTCATAATAAACACCAAACAATACATTGATCTGATGACATAATAACTGCCCTACTCAACTCGTGAACTTGTGATGTCATGACCACTTTACAGATCCATCAACATGTGTCGTCATGATGACCTTGAACATGTACATGACATGTCATAGTAGTGACAAATACTCCTCAATGAGCGTATAAAGTAATATGCAGCATTTGCTAACAACCAAAAAAGGGACCTTTTAGCGTAGCAAGTTTTGTCACTAAGGATGATTTTTTAACAATGATGACCACAATTCACTGCTAGATATGAAAACCAGAATGACAGACACTGCAAGGAGTTGTAATGGATTGTTTATATAGAGGATATTAGTTGGATTTGTTCAAATATTGATTTTAATTCACGAGTGATCATAGAAAAAATATTTTTTCTATGATGACTAGTGAATTAAAATCGATATTCCATCAACCAAATTCAACAAATTTTCATCTTATTTTATGATTTAAAATGATAATTTCTGTATTTTGCTGAAATAATGACGTCTTAACGTCATGAAACCACGTCATCTCACAGTTCAACATGTGACAGGCCAATCAGATAAAAAATATTTTCTCAAAGATTATCCCACAGAACAACAGTGAAATTTTCATGATTAATTTCACAGTTTGAACCAGTGAATTATCAATTTTAATTCAATGACATTTCTTTATAAACCAATGGAAAGCATCAAATTAGATTTCAGTATTTGTTATCACATACCATGATAATTTACATCTTCAGAAACACTTTCAAAAATATGACGTGGTCGAATAGGTGTGTGAACATATTGGTACCTGCTTCACATAAGAGATGCCCATGAGGTTGTTGCACCATAATCATAACTTAACTTGATAATGTCCAGATGAAATTTAGACTAACATCCCCGCACACACACACCTCCACATATTGCTTTGACACATCGGTAGATGTTTGACCATTTTATCAAGCAAAAAAATGCTCCTTTAAATAAGACATTTTATGCCAATAGAAAGAACAAGAGCTGTCACTATAGGATGACTTATGCCCCCTATAAACGCTTGACAGAAGTTACAAGCTTTTTTCGAAACCTAAACGCAGATTTTGAAACCTAAACGCGGACCCTAAGTTCAAGTTCAAGGTCACAGGGGTCAAAATTTGTGTGCCTATGGAAAGGCCTTGTCCATATACACATGCATACCAAATATGAAGGTTATATCTCAAGGGACATAGAAGTTATGAGCATTTTTCAAAACCTAAACACAGATTTCGAAACCTTAACGCGAACCCTAACTTCAAGGTCAAGGTCACAGGGGAAAACATTTATGTGCGTACGGAAAGGCCTTGTCCATATACACATGCATACCAAATATGAAGGTTATATCTCAAGGGACATAGTAGTTATGAGCATTTTTCGAAACCTAAACGCAGATTTCGAAACCTAAAATCGGACCCTAAGTTCAAGATCAAGGTCACAGGGGTAAATATTTATTTGCTTACGGAAAGGCCTTGTCCATATACACATGCATACCAAATATGAAGGTTATATCTCAAGGGACATAGAAGTTATGAGCATTTTTCGAGACCTAAACGCAAATTTGGAACCTAAACGCGGACCCTAAGTTCAAGGTCAAGGTCACAGGGGTAATTTTTTTGTGCGTATGGAAAGGCCTTGTCCATAAACACATGCATACCAAATATGAAGGTTATATCTCAAGGGACATAGATGTTATGAGCATTATTGGAAACCTAAACACAAAGTGTGACGGAAAGACGGACAGATAGACAGACGGACAGTCCGATCACTATATGCTCCCTTTTCTTCAAAAGGGGTCATATAAAGTTCAATGGACAAAATGGTCACCTGAGGGGAAACAAAATTGTCCACTACTACTCCTTATGAAAATGGTGTCCAGCAACAATTAAAGTTGTTAAACAGACAAGAAATTCTAACAGACCTAGAAAACCCAACCAACCACTTGATGACTTCAGACAGTGATGTTTTTGGAATAATTTGATATAAAATTCCCTTTACATTGTTTATCTGATTGGCCTGCTACATTTAAAAATAGTTGAAGAACAAACTGCCAGTATATACATGTGATTCTTCAAACTTTGTTGGGGAATGAAATGATGAATATTACAAACAAAAAGAAAACAACATCAGTAATACATATGTTCTTGCTAAATGAACACATAAAATTAATGATCTTTGGTACTGGTGGAAAATTGTTTTTTAAATTTTAAAACTTACAAAATGAAAAAATAAAGTATGATTATGTTGAAATAGTGTCTGCTTCATTTTCAGAGGGGTAATCACCTGACAAACAAGATGGCGAGGACCATGCCAAGCAGGTGTTTTTCAAATTTTCTTAGCCTGAGCTGTAATTTTGTGACCAGCTAAGAAATGTTGCAGAATATAGTCAAGATATAGAGCAAATATTAATATGATATAAACGATTATCACTTTCTTGCCGATTTGAAGCGGGATTTTAACAATTAATACAAGCAATCAAAGGTATAAAACAGCGAAAAATAAATGTCTTGGCATGGAAGTGGCCATCTTGTTTTTCAAGTTATTACTCCCTCTGTAGGTACAAGATACAGAAAATGATCAGACCTGATAGACACGTTTGAACAGTGAAACTATGTTTTAAACATATAGGTCTATATTAAACAATTCTTAAATTCACATCCACATATTATTATACATGAGTATACATGTATATATTATATTATACATGTGGTCGTCTCGATGGCATTGTCAGAAGATTGAGTCATTTCATCAACATTGAAGTAAATCCTACACTTCAAAACCATTCATTATCTTTGTTACTGTCACTAATTTCAAGACATATTTCATCTAAAGAATCAACATGAAGAGAGAAACAAAAGCCGTGCACATGTCAACAACAATATGAGTGTATAGTCACCATTGATACTACCCTGTCATGATTTATTTAACACAGTGTACAATTAGAACTTGAGAAATGTCAGATTTATATTTGTTTATTGACAAATACATTACAAGAAAGTGTTCTGATGTATAGTTATCAAACCTCAAAGTTGTAATTTTAAATGTGTCAGAACAAGAATCTATTAGTCAGCGCCTGGCAAACAACACAATTAGGAAATATTAGTACCTTTGTTTATAGGTTAAAGTGATTTATAGTTCATATTTCATGTATTATATTCAACAGAGCAAAGTCACTTAAATTTGATACATTTTTCACCTATCCTCACCCAAAAGAGAATCCAATCTCAAACATAGTTGCAACTTCCAATATTCTCTGTTGAAAGTCTCTTCAAGACATATTTGTTTCCCAGAAAGCTGGTGCGTCAGAGGCAAAGCTAAAATGGCTATGTGCAAACAGCATAAACCAAGAACAGCCTGCGAGTAAAGTTTGAAAGGCGTCAATTTAAACCCTTATATACTGATAAGCAGCAAACAGAATTAAACCTGAACAGACTGCAAGTTACTCGCAGGCTGTTCTGGGTTTATGCTGTTTGCACATAGCCATTTTAGCTTTGCCTCTGAGTGTGAAAGGCTTAAGTCAACATTATATCAAAACATGGAGCCTGGCTTATTTTGGCTTTTTGGTGAAACTTTAAAAATAACATCGAAATATATGTGTGTGTTTTTTTTATCTAAAAATAATGCGTTCATTAATGAATATATATAAACAATATTTGGCAATGTACTGCTGCCCTATAATAAACATTATGATATCAATACACAGTTTAATTATTACATTTACTAAAAACATAACATTAATATTATGAATGAATTATTTTATATAACAAATAATTAATTGTACATTCAACACATCTACATTTTATTTTAATTATAGTGCATAATTTTAATGATCATCCAAGTTACAAAACAACTGTTACTTAATTACATGTTTTAAGTACATGTATGTTAATCAATAACTTTGAGATACAAAAGCAGTGATCGTACGCCAGTTTAAGTTCAAGTTGTACACGTATACATGTATAAGTATTGCTTAACTGTTCACCATTATGTAATGCCCGCCTAAATTGAACTGTGTTTTAGAGTATTCAGCAGAACACAAGTTCAAATATGAAAAAAACAACATCACATTTCGAAATACCTAATATTTTAATACAATGTTAGCCCTTACCACTTTTACGTATTTTAAGGCATTTGTAGTCCCTTAGAAAGTTAAATTTAATTGATGGCCTTTTTACTAGATCCAAGTTTAAAAGGTTTCAGTTCCGACCCTCATGAGCTGAAAACAGCATAAAACCTGAACAGTCTGCAAGTTACTAGCAGGCTGGTTTGGTTTTATGCTGTTTGCACATAGCCATTTTTATTTAGCTTCTAAGTGGGAAAGCGTTGACAGAAGACTTATGATAGCATACTAACACCAGAGGCAGTGTGCAATGGCCACTGAAAGTAGGCAGGATATCAGAATTGTCAAACAAAAAAATTTCTCTTTCATCACAAGTCTTGACTCTAGGCAGGCATTCACAAAGCTCTTTAGAATTTTTTATTAAAAGTTCGGGGCATAAAACTTTGCGTAATACAATGTACGTTATAACCCCTCTGATTCAAATCCAAGACATATCTACCAAAAAAAACCACAAGACGAGTCACTTCAAACACTACGTCTAAACGTATGATTTGCATTACAATGTTTGAGTGCACAACAGATGTCATGTGATGTGATAATGAAATGTGATACTGTTACATAAGTTTAACACTCGAAACCTAGATGCACAAATGGCATAACAGAATATGAATGATGGCTGATAGATTATGGGTATAACACGATAAATGAACGTTACATACAATTTGATTGTTACAAGGGCTGTTTGAAAAACATGCATGCCCCCCATATGGCCTGTCTGTTGCAGTGGCAGCCATTGTGTGAATACGTTTTTTGTCACTGTGACCTTGACCTTTGACCTATTGACCTGAAAATCAATAGGGGTCATCTGCGAGTCATGATCAATGTACCTATGAAGTGTCATGATCCTAGGCAAAAGCGTTTTTGAGTTATCATCCAGAATCAATTTTACTGTTTCGGGTCACCGTGACCTTGACCTTTGACCCGAAAATCAATATGAGTCATCTGCGAGTCATGATCAATGTACATATGAAGTTTCATGAACCTAGGCGTAAGCGTTCTTGAGTATCATCCGAAAAACCATTTTACTATTTTGGGTCACCGTGACCTTTGACCTAGTGACCGACCGACCGACATGGGCAAAACAATATACCCCCTCTTCTTCGAAGGGGGGCATGAAAACTAAGAAACATTTGAATTTCCAAGTGAAATTCTAACACAAACTTCACCAACATATTAAACTTATTAAAAGCAGCGTGTTTTCTTCGTGATTTCCATATTCAAATTGAAGTCTTCATGAGTCATCAATCAACATGAGTCTGAAAAGGGATTTGCAGTGCGAAATTGAGATCTATGAAAAATGTTGAAACTCCACAACAACTTCCACCAGTAGAACCGTTTTGTAGAATGGAGGTACTCACAATCAGGTAGAATGTGAATGGACAGATTGTGTAGAAGAAATATCAGCAATAGCCATATTTAGCAGCCTATCTAGTGAACACACAAAGGCTTTCAAGTCAGAGTCCCATGGACCAATTCATTCCGTTCGTCCAATTTCAATATCTCCATGCAGAACTTCTGACCAGTAGCAGTCAATATCTCACAGAATTTCAGAACAAAACTTTTATTATAACTGATACATTAAATATCTGATACAATTTTGCACAAAACCCTTAATTCCAGCCAGTAGAAGTTTATATTCCAAGGGTTCAGCGCAAGACTATCTCATCTAAATACGCAGTTTATATTCCATGAGTTCAGCGCAAGACTATCTCATCTAAATACGCAGTTTATATTCCAAGGGTTCAGCGCAAGACTATCTCATCTAAATACGCAGCTTATATTCCAAGGGTTCAGCGCAAGTATTTCATCTAAAAACATCTAATAAGCTGATCCAGTTTAAAGCCTAATCCCCTGATTCCTTGCTCGCTCATATGGGACTTAAACTAGACTAGTCATTATTTCTTTTTCTTCTTCACGGAGGCCTGTTGGGGAGGCGAGATTTCATCCTTATCGGGTAGACTGGTTCTCTGCTCCTCCAGACGGCTAGACTGGACCTTCTGGATCAGCCCGAAGAAATCTTCGTCTGGGACGGTTGGGGCGGGGCGGTTGTGTGGTAGGGCACTATGCTGATCATCAATTCGGGATCCCTGCAATATATACCAGGTTTTTAATTATTTTTTTAGGACCCATACAAAACACTTTTATAGAAGTGTGTGTGGGGGGGAGGGGGGTAAGGGCGGTGGCTGCACATAACAGGCAAAATGTCAACAAACATTTAAATGAATTTTTTTCTGCATTCCTAGAAAACACTCTTGAAGGGGTGGGGGAGGGTGAGCGTGTATAACACACAAAAGGTTGGCTCACCCATTGAATATAATGCATATTACTGGTTTAGAAAAGATAAAGACTGGTTGTTTAGCTTTAATATGTAGAAATTCATTAAGAAATATTCATCTGACAGCTTGTATGACCGTTTCTTAAACTTAACCAGAACATAACAGTACAGATCAGAAATTTATTACGATTTGTTCATAGAACACTATCAGTCATAATCATGTAATTATATTTTATAGACAGCAGTGTCCGACAAATAGCCCGCCGGGCTACTATAAATCTATAAGAGCGGTAGCCCGTTTTATTGACACACATACGTAGAATAAACACACTGACCATGTGTTTCTACACTGTGTATTGCTTATAATCCGATAACAAAGTGCAATCAATTATCTAATCAGTCACCGACCACTTGCCGTAAACAGTAACAGTGTATTTAAATCATCCAATCAGAATCAACATTTGTCGTCTGCTAATAATATAATGAGAGCCGGTTGGATAATTGGCGCACATGATGCAACATAATTTCGCAGTTTGTTAACCGCAACAATGAGTAATAGCGACAACGTTTTTGATGTCGTTAAATATCCAGGGACGCCGAACATTAAATAAATCAAAACAATAGCGGATTCTTCAAAACGGTAACAAAACTGAAATGAACATTAATAACAACGGTGTGAACGCGTTAACACCTGCTAATTAGTTTGCATTGTCAATCAATAATTCGATTAATCGACTGTTAATCAATAATCCCATGTATGCCCAATTTTTTAAATCAACTTATGGGTGGGTAATATAGACGATAAGAGTCATAAACACAAACGTTTGAAAGTGTCAAATGAATTTCGGCATATGGTTCTATTTAAAGATATGATGAAATAAGCTCCCAATCAGGACCGTTCAATTGCAACATGCGTAAATCACCTGCCACGGTTTGCACGCGTTGTGTACAGCTATTTTAGGTTACAAAATTCTTCATTTAATAAATGAATTTCTTTGTCCAGATAAAAAGCGCGCAAAAATTGGCATGGGTGTATTTGTTTGTAAAAAAAATTTCGTAGCGGGTACAACATTGAGATCATTTAATTTCCAATTTAGTCTCGTTGTGAATTTCAACTAAAGTACCGGGGTATCTCGCGAATTATTTGGAATTGACATTTCCTCTTAATAGATTATAATGTAAACACGCTGTATCGTTACCGTTACACTGTATCAGTTCCTTCGTTATTGAAACAATTATTGTATTGTATACTGACTGCACACAAGTGTCGTAACATAAGACACGTAAATTCGGACAGTACTTAAAGTCGGACACAAGTAAATAAATGATTTAATACTCTTGATTTCTTGAAACTCGGTATTTGTTGTTAAAAAGGGCGATTGCAACACCATACGAGTCAATCGTATTGATTATCTAAACGCTTTATTTACGTTTCCAACTTAACGTGCTGTCCGAATTTAAGTACATATACATGTGCACATACATGTAATATGTAATATCTACATGTAGTATATGATTTTCTTTGGTACATTTACATTTAAGTACATGGTGCCTGTACTGTAACATTAATAAACAATATTGACTGTGTACATCAGACTACTTGCTGTATTATGTATATGTATGTATACATATTATGTATATGTAAATGAAGAAACAAAATAAAGATGAAAACCTGCCTCTTATCATTTTGTAGGAAAATTTTATGGGCTACCAAATATTTTTATTGGTAGCCCAGTGGGCTACCTGAAAAATAAGAAATTTGTCGGACACTGTTAAGACATATCATGAAGTCATTTGCAAAGTAAGTGATAATACAGTAATCAAAAGTGTACATTCCATCTAACATATTACATGACAGTGGTAGGAAAACAACAGGGTGGCAATCAGCTATTATGCTCTTAATATTAACCACATAATCAACAAAAATGCTCTGCATCATGCCATTTTCTCCTCGGAAACTCATTAGAAACTCCTGTTTAATGAACAAAAAAAGAGGTCACATCACATTTTTACCTGACAACGCATGAGCATTTCAAAGAAGCTGTCGTCTGGTACGTCGTTAACGTTTCTCTCTCGGAGGTATTGGTTGATAACGGCTTGGGAGTTAAGACCTGGAAACTGCGGTAGTGAGGCCCGCTGGTCGTTCATGCGTGACCCCTGAATGCCTGCCACCATGTCCAGAAAGTTCTCGCTGTCTGGGGTGGACACTGTGGAGAGATATGAACCAATAAGGTTAGGAGAATATAATAAAATATTGCTGTCTGGCATAAACACTGCGGTATGATGTCAACCAGTCACGTATGGAAAATATAATAAAATAATTTCTGGGGTAGACACTGCGGTTTGATGTGAACTATTAAAGTTGGGAGAATATAATAAAACAATGTCTGGGGTAGACAATGTGGTGAGATCTAAACCAGTCATGCTATCACAAAACAGTCAAGAGAGAACATGATAAACAGCCTAATATCAAGAAAATAATACACAAGTAAAATGATGAACCAGTCTAATAATAAGTCAAGGACAAGGAAAATGGTAAACCAGTCACTATAGGTGTATACATCAATCAATAGAGGAAAAAAATATCAACCAGTTAAATAATGAAAATAATAGATAATAGAAAACAAGCAATGTGTTTGTGAAACACTATGTCCCCATATATTTGACCTTTGCCCTTGAAGGCTGACCTTGACCTTTCACCACTCAAAATGTGCAGCTCAATGGGATACACATGCATGCCAAATATCTTCAATATTGCAAAAGTGTACATTAAATGAACGATTTTGACCCATATATTTGACCTTTGACCTTTGAAGGATGACCTTGACCTCAAATTTTCCACCGCTCAAAATGTGCAGCTCCATGAGATACACATGCATGCCAAATATGAAGTTGCTATCTTCAATATTGCAAAAGTTATGGAATATGTTAAAGTTGGAGCAAACAAACACACAAACCAACCAACCAACAGACAGGGCCAAAACTTGTTTTTTTATCATTTGGCAGGTACAGATAATTATCTCCCTTTGAAGCTTATTACTTCCCTTGGATTTGTAAGGATGGCCTTGACCTTGACTTTTCATCACTCAAAATGTGCAGCTCCATGAGATACACATGCATGCCAAATATCAAGTTGCTATCTGAACGGACATAGAAGTTATGAGCATTTTTTGAAACCTAAACGCAGAAAACTTAACACAAAGTGTGACGGAAAGACAGATGGACAGACGGATCACTATATGCCCTCCTTCGGGGGCATAAAAATAGAGGGAACAAGAGCTGTCACCATAGGATGACATATGCCCCCTATAAACGCTTTGATAGAAGTTATGAGCATTTTTCGAAACCTAAACGCAGATTTCGAAACCTAAACGAGGACCCTAAGTTTAGGTAAAGGTCACAGGCGTAAAAATGTATGTGCCTATGGAAAGGCCTTGTCCATATACACATGCATACCAAATATGAAGGTTATATCTCAAGGGACATAGAAGTAATGAGCATTTTTTGAAACCTACATGCAGATTTCGAAACCTTAACGCCGACCCTAAGTTCAAGGTCAAGGTCACAAAATTTGTGTGCGTATGGAAAGGTCTTGCCCATATACACATGCATACCAAATATAAAGGTTATATCTCAAGGGACAGAGAAGTTATGAGCATATTTCGAAACCTAAACGCAGATTCCCAAACCTAAACGCGGACCCTAAGTTCAAGGTCAAGGTCAGCGGGGTCAAAATTGTTAAGCCTATGGAAAGGCCTTGTCCATATACACATGCATACCAAATATGAAGGTTATATCTCAAGGGAAATAGAAGTTATGAGCATTTTTCGAAACCTAAACGCAGATTTTGAAACCTAAACGCAGACCCTAAGTTCAATGTCAAGGTCACAGGGGTCTAACTTTTTGAGAGTATGGAAAGGCCTTGTCCATATACACATGCATACCAAATATTAAGGTTATATCTCAAGGGACATAGAAGTTATGAGCATTTTGAGAAACCTAAACACAAAGTGTGACGGAAAAGACAGACAGACTGACGGACAGTCCGATCACTATATGCCCTCCTTCAGGGGCATACAAATTAAAAACAAGTCAAGTGAGCTCTTAAAATGATTAAACCAGTATGGAGTTTCTAATATGATAAACCAGGTATTTAACCAGTCTATTGTTGACTCCTTTGACAAATGTATGGAAACAGTAAAAATATTTTTTTTTTATTGGATGAAAACAGGAGACAATGACTGATGTCTTAGTAGACAGCCTGCAATGACTGCTATCAATCATATATGACTCTTTTAATTGACAAACTTATAACATTTGGATCATAAGTGTCCTAGATCTAACGGGCAAACAATTAATAAACAGATGGAATTGTTTCAGTTGCAGGATAACTTAACTTTTTAAGTTTTTGCAAGATCCTATTTCTTATGTTTTCACTGTTACCAAAAACCACAATATTTGTCAGACAAAAAACCCCTGAAATAATGTGTATTTTCCCCATATTTATCCACATACTGAATTTCATAAATTTAGCTTCTGTAATTTTTGTGTTCTAATATGATCCATATTAATCTGAGAGACGTAGCTGTAATAACCCTAATGCTCCCATTGTGGCTCTCTATCCACATATTGAGTTTCTTCAAATTAACTTCAAAGTACTCTTTGAGTTATTGCAGGATGCAGATGATTGGGACAGTCGGACACACAGACTTGGGCTATGGTCCCGTTTGGTTACACGGGTAGAGGACTAATTAAAGAGAGCACTTGTAATGCTAACACGTCTATGTGTGACAAGTGCCAATAACTAATATGAATCCATATAAGCCTGGGAAAATGTGGCTGAATGAATGAGCGTTAAGTGTCTTCCAACAGACTTGGGCTATGGTCCCGTTTGGTTACACGGGTAGAGGACTAATTAAAGAGAGCACCCGTAATGCTAACACATCTATAAGTGACAAGTGCCAATAACTAATATGTATCCATATAAGCCTTGCTCTGGGAAAACGGGGCTGAATTAATGAGCGTTAAGTGTCTTCCAACATTAGCCAGGGAAGTCTGTTTATCAGAGACGACACTTTCAGCTGTAATGGTATTTTTTAGTTGAAAGAAATTGTCTTCATAGCGAAAATCGATGTCAGGCAGAAAGTGTCGTCCCTAATCTGGGTCTACACTTTGAGCATGTGCATTAAGGCCTATTTTTCCAGAGCAAGACACGTATATAAGCAGATACACTTACACATTTTTGCCTAACATCAGTTCAACACTTACCCAGTTT
The DNA here is from genome assembly GCF_020536995.1 of Dreissena polymorpha. Taxonomy (NCBI): domain Eukaryota; kingdom Metazoa; phylum Mollusca; class Bivalvia; order Myida; family Dreissenidae; genus Dreissena; species Dreissena polymorpha. The sequence continues at coordinate 23,225,638 of NC_068361.1, read as the reverse complement.
GGGTTTGTTCTCCTTGTTTTCTGACTCCAGGAGTCCATTTTTCTCCCCAGGCAACTTGAGGCTGCACCGCTGCTCGTCGATACGGCGACCTTGGAACTTGCTAAGCAGATCAAAGAAACCATCATCTTCAGGGGACAGTGTCTGAATAAAAGAAATTATATAACTATCACAGGATTGATGAAAGACAAAGCTTGCGGCAATTATAATATACTACAGCTTACCTCAACCATAGGGCCCTGATTCTTGGCTATGCTTGTCTCTGATGTGGCTACAGCTTACCTCAACCATAGGGACCTGATTCTTGGCTTTGATTGTCTCTGATGTGGCTACAGCTTACATCAACCATATGGGTCTGATTCTTGGCTATGATAGTCTCTGATGTGGCTACAGCTAACCTCAACCATAGGAACATGATTTTTGACTATGATAGTCTTTGATGTGGCGACAGCTTACCTCAACCATAGGGACCTGATTCTTGGCTATGCTTGTCTCTGATGTGGCTACAGCTTACCTCAACCATAGGGACCTGATTCTTGGCTTTGATTGTCTCTGATGTGGCTACAGCTTACATCAACCATATGGGTCTGATTCTTGGCTATGATAGTCTCTGATGTGGCTACAGCTAACCTCAACCATAGGAACATGATTTTTGACTATGATAGTCTCTGATGTGGCGACAGCTTACCTCAAACATAGGGACCTGATTCTTGGCTTTGATTGTTTCTGATGTGGCTACAGCTCACCTCAACCATAGGGACCTGATTCTTGGCTATGATAGTCTCTGATGTTGCTACAGCTTACCTCAACCATAGGGACATGATTTTTGGCTATGATAGTCTCTGATGTGGCTACAGCTAACCTCAACCATAGGAACATGATTTTTGACTATGATAGTCTCTGATGTGGCGACAGCTTACCTCAACCATAGGGACATGATTTTTGGCTATGATAGTCTCTGATGTGGCTACAGCTTACCTCAACCATAAGGACATGATTTTTGGCCATGATAGTCTCTGATGTGGCTACAGCTTACCTCAACCATAGGGACATGATTTTTGGCTATGATAGCCTCTGATGTGGCTACAGCTTACCTTAACCATAGGGACCTGATTCTTGGCTATGATTGTCTCTGATGTGGCTACAGCTTACCTCAACCATAGGGGTCTGATTCTTGGCTATGATTGTCTTTGATGTGGCTACAGCTTACCTCAACCATAGGGGCCTGATTCTTGGCTATGATTGTCTCTGATGTGACTACAACTTACCTCAACCATAGGGGCCTGATTCTTGGCTATGATTGTCTCTGATGTGGCTACAGCTTACCTCAACCATAGGGGCCTGATTCTTGGCTATGATTGTCTCTGATGTGACTACAACTTACCTCAACCATAGGGGCCTGATTCTTGGCTATGATTGTCTCTGATGTGGCTTAAGCTTACCTCAACCATAGGGGCCTGATTCTTGGCTATGATTGTCTCTGATGTGGCTACAGCTTACCTCAACCATAGGGGCCTGATTCTTGGCTATGATTGTCTTTGATGTGGCTACAGCTTACCTCAACCATAGGGGCCTGATTCTTGGCTATGATTGTCTCTGATGTGACTACAACTTACCTCAACCATAGGGGCCTGATTCTTGGCTATGATTGTCTCTGATGTGGCTTAAGCTTACCTCAACCATAGGGGCCTGATTCTTGGCTATGATTGTCCATGATGTGACTACAACTTACCTCAACCATAGGGGCCTGATTCTTGGCTATGATTGTCTCTGATGTGGCCACTGTCATGGATTTCTGCACCTTGGGTATCTTAGGTCTTGCCCCGCCATGTACTGGGATTGTCTCTCCTTTCTTGTCCGGCGTGAGCTTCATCAACTCCATCTGTTCCATGCTGTGTCGCCGGGAGACGCCGGTACGTCGGTCTGGAATTTAAAAATAATAATTTAATTTTTCATAATTTTATGTAATATGTAAATTTATATATATATATATTTTTTTTTAAATTATAGTAATATTTTTATTTTATATAAAAAATACAATGAACAATTTTATTTTATTGTATTTTTTTCTTTTTATGTTTCATTTTAATAAATATTCAATGATTTTAAAATATCAGCAATTTTATATAATTTTGAAATACTTAAAAAAAATCTTTTAAACAAAAAATATATTTGATACTCAAGTTGTGTTAATTAACCCCTTAGCACTTAGATATGCACTTTGACTCATTTGTAGTCCATTAGAAAATCGAATTAGATTAAACACCTTTTCATGCTAGATCCAATTTTTAAAGGCTCCATCACTAACCCTGATATTGAGATGAGCAGCAAACAGCATAAAACCTTAACAGCCTGCAAGTTGGCTGTTCTTGCATAATGCTGGTTGCATACAGCCATTTTCACTGGACTTAATGCATGGGCATCAAGTGTCATCCCAGATCAGCCTATGCAGTCCTCACAGGCTAATCAGGTATAACACTTTCCGACTAGATTTGATTTTCTTTAAAAGAAACTTCCTTATTACAAAAAATTCAGAAAAAAAGCGGACAGTCCTTTGTTGACCGCACAGGCGTATCTGGGACATGTAAGGCATGTGCATTTAGCCCAGTTTTCCCAGAATGTGAATTGTTAAAAAGGTATAACATACACATTCCAACATCCAGATGGTCCAAGGGGCTGGGCCTGTGTCCTTCGTCTGGCCCTACTTCACTGCCCAGCACTGACTTGAGGTCAGCAAGGTTCATCTGGGCAGTAACCTGACCTGTCTCATCTCCAATCTGAAAACACATCATCAAGCAATATATATGTGAGTTCAATTATGGAAAAACTGTGATTAACGCAGGTGCATAAAAGGTCCTATCAGATTAGCCTTGTTAGTCCACTGCACTGTGCCCACTGCACAGGCTTATCTGGGATAACGCTTTGGGCATATACATGAAGCCTGGTTTTCCAGAATGAGGGAAAAAATATTCTGCTTCCAATAAACACTGATGCCCTTGGTGGAAGCCTTGTCAGTATTGATTCATTGGCCCATTTGAATAAGGCCTAGTAGACAAATAAGGTGTAAAGGTCAAAACTGAGATCATGTGATTTGGCTTGGTAAAGTGTTCATAGATAATAGTCATGCAAGTATCCATGTCTTGCAGAAAGTGGTGTGGATGCAGTCAATTCAGGTAAACCAAGAAATTTAACTTTCTGAATTAGTCTTTAGTAAGTGTTTAAAAGTAGGTCAATACAAGGTCAAAATGAGGTCAGTTAATATGTGTGTGTTGATAGTGTTCAAAGACATAAGTCATGCAAGTATTAAAGCTTTGTAAGATGCATAATTGATGGAAAAAAAACACACTTAATTTTGGTAAAACTTGTCCAGACAGACGGACTAATGAACGAACGCATGAATGGTTGGTCAGGCCAATTACTATGTATACGCTTCCAACATCAATTGATTCCAGAAGCACAAAACTACCACTTATTGTAAAATAACAGTTTAGACCCCATACTTATTTAAAGCAATCAAGCAATTAACATTAAATTATTTAGATTGACTTAATGTTGGACATGGATATTTACATTTTGTAGAAAAGGACAATTTTACAACTCAGGGGCCATAACTCTGCCGTTCAGAGCTCACCAAACTGGGATCTTTGTCTAAAGCACACTATATAACTAGAATCATATCAATAAAAAAGAACTGACTCTTCAATCGGAAGACAGTCCAGAAGTGTTGGTTAAAATTTTATCCTACAGCTAAATGATTTTATAGAACAAATACGACTCATAAAGAAAAGATAAGGTTTTCTTTATCGCTATTTTTAGAGCCGGTTTATAGAAGCATTTTTTTAGAACATGTGCATAGGGACTACTTTTTTGGCCCCTGATTGCGTCATTTAGGTCAATGGGGACGCAGTCGTTTAACGAGTTTACGAGTGTGTGTGTGTTTACGATGGATTACTATAATATTATGAATGTGAAAAACACAGTGTTTGGATATAAAACTGGAATGAAACTGGTGAGACTGCATTTTCGATTTAGTTAAAATGTTGAATGTACTCGAATAACGTGATGTTTTGTTGAACAATTGATGGATTAAATTTAAGAAAAGTGTCAGTGAATTGTTCTTTAACTTTTCGAAGGAAATCAATGTCGAATTAAAATGGTAATTTCTTTGATGGTTTAGTCGTTCCTTTGTCAGTCGATCAAAGAATGTCTATCCACAAAGAATTGCCTGCTTACAACCAGTGCCTTAAAATGGAAAAGATGGATGGCGATGAAGAAATTTGTCTAGAATTTTAACTCATCATGGAAGCAAATTAAACATTACGAAAATAAACATGGACGTGGTTATCATACAACTTTGGTGAGTAGAACAATAATTTTATGTAAGTAAGTATAAAGTGTGTAAAAAGAAGAGTTGTTTAAAGACTAAAATTAACAATATCGGCGGGAATAAATGCTGAATCAAGCTTCACGTAGCCACGGTATGTGTCTACACATTTTGTAAATTTCCAAATGGCAGGAGCCATGTTTGTTTTTTGGTGTTTACAGTGGTGAAACAAGAATTGTAGTTTGAACACAACCATCTGTGTTCTACTTGAGTGTGTTACATTTGGAACGCTGGTCAATTTTGAATCGAGGCGTATAAAGTTATTTTGTTATTTTGTCTCGTTACTTTTCTTTTGCGTGGAATTCTTAAGGACTATTTCGATTTCCGTAAACAGGAAAGATCACAATAAATATTACTACCCAATGTTAGATTCAGTTAATTTAATGTGTTTTTGCTTTTATTTTAGGAATAAATTTAATAAAACAATATTTATATTCGTGTCAGAAAGGCTTACAAGGCTCGGCAAGCCTCGCCATGTAAACCTTTCTTCACTCTTGGGATAAATTTAAGTACACAATCACACTTACATAGTATTCTCTATGTTCCTCTAAAGTGATCTCATAATTTCAAAACTGATCCTGTTCAGAAAAGCAAACATCCTTCCTAACTTTTAAGCATCCTATTTTTCCAAATTCTCAAGGTACAAACTTCGAAGATTCAAGTTAGTTTTCTTAAAATGAGAAATTTGTTCAATGCGCAACAAAAATTATTGTCTATTACATTTATTTCTGCAACATATTGTTTGCTTTCTGTGTGCATCGCAAACATTCACTTTACATGGTGTGAAAAAAATGTTGGGGAAAAAAAATTGAATCTTTAAAATTCAATAAGTATATTCACTTTGGATTCACAGTAAACACACCAGGAGGGCATGATCAGTTTCCTGGCTTACCTCTTTAGAGATCTCGAGATGCTTGTTGGCATACTGGAGAGCCATCTTGTTATGCCCAAGGGCCGTGTGGGCGTTCCCGAGGCTCCAACACGCCCGACCCTCCCTGACCCGGTCTTCAAGCTCCTGGGCAATCTTGAGGTGCTTCATGTGGAACTCTATCGCCGGCTCGTAGTCCTTCAGGAGCGTGTATGTGTTCCCGAGGCTGTAACATGCCTGGGCCTCCAGCGCCTTGTCACCCAGCTGTTTGGCAATTTGTAAAGTTTTCCTGTTGAAAATATAAAATCAGGGATTGTATTTAGCCTTATTCAGAAAACTACTTCTTTGGAACGAAATAGATGCATCTTCCCTTCCTTTTTGCCTTGGGAATTGTTTGGATTGAAATTGGTTTTATTTTTTATTTTTTCCACTATTGAGAGAAAGCTGTTTATGGGTACTTTAAGGAGGAAAAATGCCTGGGCCTCTAACACCTTATCATCCAGCTGCTTGGTAATTTATAACGTTTATCTGCAGGAAAATACAATTATAGTGATTGCTTGGTGATTTTCTGTGGAAAATGTAATGACAGGAAATTTTCTGTGGACAAATGTAATGACAGTAAATTGAATTGTGGACAATGTAATGACGGGACATTGAATTAAAGCAGAATCCTGCTTTTTGATGCAGCCACTTTGAACATATCATAATAGATCTTGTTTGGTGATCTGCAACGTTTTTGTGTAAAGAAATAAAATATATATAATGCTTGCTTGATGTTTTGTAACATTTTCCTTGGGAAAATATATGATTGCTTAGTGATTTGTAGGTTGTCCTGTGGAAGATTATCATAGTTTTTACTTATTGATTTAGAAATTGTTACAAAAAATATTATCAGTTTTAATTTGTCAATTTGAAATATGTTTCTATGTAATATTTGTCTATGGTTATATATAATAATAGTGCTTGTTTGGCAATATGTAATGCCTTTCTATGAAAATTTAAAATAATAGTGCTTGCTTGATTTGTAACGTATTTTTTTAAGGAAAATATTAAAGTTTGTAACGATATTCTGTAGAAAAAAGTACTAAATGTGCTTGCTTGTAACATTTTTCTAAAGAAAAATAGGCAATTGGTAATATTTTTCTGTGGACAATTACAAGAACAGTGCTTGGCTGGTGATTTGCAACATTTTTGGTAGTACAATATAATAATTTGTAGCTCGATGAGTTTTTTTACCAATTAAAATATTTTCTTACCTGCATAATTATGAAATAATTACAAGAGCACCGCATAACGGGTGCCACGCTCGGCTGCGTTGCAGTTTTGAAAAAATGAAAGCTTGTCAGAATTTTGTGTGTGTGTTAAATTCACAGAGACCTTGACCTTTAACCAAGTGACCAAAAATTAGGAGAGGCGTGTAGAACTCATCAAGGTGCAGCTACATATGAAGTTTCAAAGTTGTAGGTGGAAGCAATTTGATTTAAGAGCCGATGTTAAAAACCTTAACAAAATGTTAAGGTTTTAGCAAAATGCTGAAGGCAGACCACCCGACGAGCTGGCTACGACAATATCTTGGGTTTTCTCTGAAAATGCCGAGCTAAAAACAGGATAAAAATTAAAATGGTGAGCATAGAAGGTAAGCGGGTCCACACATAATTCCACTGGGTTGGAACGGACCTCATAAACTTCAGAATACACACCCAAAGAAGTTAACAGTTTGACTGCAGAAAAAGTTCACACAGTTTTATAAAATCCCAAAAAATAATAACAATAAGAGATGTGTTTGTCAGAAACACAATGCCCCCTATTGCGCCGCTTTGTAGCCATATATTTGACATTTGACCTTGAAGGATGACCTTGACCTTTCACCACACAAAATGTGCAGCTCCATGAGAAGTAAGTAAGAGATTGAATGGAGAAAGGAAAATTATTCTTTTTTGACCTTTGACCTTGAAGGATGACCTTGACCTTTCACCACTCACAATGTTAAGCTCCTGGAGATACACATGCATGCCAAATATCAAGTTGCTATCTTCAATATTTAAACAGTTATGGCCAATGTTAAAGTTTGACGCAAACACACAAGAAAACAAACCAACAGACAGGACAAAAACTCTGGCGTAGGGAGTGTTTTTGTTTTTGTAAGATTTGAAATGGTGACCTATATTTTGAGTTGACCCCCCTTACCATCAAACTTTGCTTACAAGGATTTTGTATAATATAATGAAAATTTGGACAATCTAAGGGCAATAATTATGGCATTAATTATGATGAGAAATGTGAATGCTAGAGTGTTTACAAACCAATGTGGACGAACTGACAGCGGACAAAGACCAATCCTAAAACCTCATCTGAGCAATCAGGTGAGCTAAAAAGTGTGTTTCACCGATCAGAGCCATTTTCCAACTTGTCCAAGAAATCAATAAAACCAATGTATTGACTAAGTTTCACGATGATTAGGCAAAATATGTGACTTCTAAAGTGTTCGATCACAAGGTTCTCTCTATAAAGTCACATAAGGAAAACTGCCCCACCCCCCTGGCAGTCATGTTTATTGACCCATTGGGACCATTTGCATACTCATCTGAGATATATATAAAACCAATCTTTTCACCAAGTTTTATGATGATTGGGAAAAAAAGTGACTTCTAGAGTGTTCACAAGCTTTTTTTACTACATATATTATTCAACTGACCGGAATCATTTTCCAACTCAACTCTCGTATCAAGGAAACAAATGTTCTGACCAAATTTTATAAAATATGGGCAAAAAATGTGACTTCTAGAGTGTTCACATGTTTTCACTATATACATATAGAGAAAAATGCCCCACACACTTGCGGCCATGTTTTTTCACCGATCTGGACCATTTTCAAACTTGTCTGACATATCAATAAAACCAATGTTTTGATTAGCTTTCATGATGATGGGCCAAAATTGTGACTTCTAGAGTGTTTACAAGGTTTCTCTTTAGCGATTTAAGGAAAAATGCCCCGCCCACTGGCGGCCATGTTTTTTATCAGACCGGAACCACTTTTGAACTCAACCAACATATCATTAAGACAGACATTTAGACAAAGTAACATGAAGATTGGGTATTAAATGTGACTTCAACAGTGCTTACAAGCTTTTTCTTTTTTTTTACCTAGTGACCTAGTTTTTGACCCAGCATGACCCTGTTTCGAACTCGATCGAGATATCATTTGGACAAATCTTCTGACCAAGTTTCATGAAGATCGGACAATTAATGTGGCCTCTAGAGTGTTTACAAACAAATGTTTACGGATGGACGACCGACAATGACCGGTCACAAAAGCTCACCTGAGCAATCAGGTGAGCTAAAAAGTTATGACCATTCAAGTTTTCAGGCGGACGGACAGACTGACATACTTACTGACTGACGGACAGTTCAACTGCTATATGCCAACCTACCAGGTGTGTTTGTGAAACACTATGTCCCCATACATTTGAAGTTTGACCTTGAAGGATGACGTTGACCTTCACCTTTCACCACTCAAAATGTGCAGCTCCATGAGTTACACATGCATGCCAAATATCAAGTTGCTATCTTTAATGATGCAAAAGTGTACATTAAAAAAGTGATTTTGACCCATATGTTTGACCTTTGACCTTGAAGGATGACCTTGACCTTTCACCACTCAAAATGTGCAGCTCCATGAGATACACATGCATGCCAAATATCAAGTTGCAATCTTCAATATTGCAAAAGTTATGGCAAATGTTAAAGTTTGACGCAAACACACAAGAAAACAAACCAACAGACAGGACAAAAACAATATGTCCCCCGCTAGAGTGATAAACAACTTAGTTCAGTCTGATACCCACCTATAGTGTTCAGCAGCTACTTCAAACTCTCCCAGGAATATGTGGGCATTGCCTAGGTTACTGTAGGCCCGTCTATCGGCAGCTTTGTCATCAAACTCACGGGCTATTGGTAACCTCTACAATACAACACATGGAGGATGTTATATAAGGGCAGGGTATTGCGAAAATGGGTCTTATTCCATATGCTGACAGAAAAGCTCCAAACACGCCTGTGCATTTGCGCAGTCTGGTCAGAGGCTACAATGTCCCCTAATGAGACCACAAAACCTTGTGTGAATTGATAGCAGACAGGGTAGCTCCTGACCAGACTGGACAAACCTTGTGTGACTTTATAGTGGGCATGGTAGCTCCTGACCAGACTGGTAAAACCTTGTGTGACTTTATAGTGGACAGGGTAGCTGCTGACCTGACTGGGCAAACCTTGTGTGACTTTATAGTGGACAGGGTAGCTGCTGACCAGACTGGGCAAACCTTGTGTGACTTTATAGTGGACAGGGTAGCTGCTGACCAGACTGGGCAAACCTTGTGTGACTTTATAGTGGACAGGGTAGCTGCTGACCAGACTGGGCAAACCTTGTGTGACTTTATAGTGGACAGGGTAGCTGCTGACCAGACTGGGCAAACCTTGTGTGACTTTAGAGCAGACAAGGTAGCTCCTGACAAAACAATGCAAATGTGCAGGCTGGTCTGGAGCTATGCTGGCCATATATGGCATAAGACCCATTTTCGCATTTTGCAGCTCATACAGAAGATTTGGACAACACAATTAATTATTTACTGATGATCACTATCTCCACAATCGTCACAGGAAATACATTTTGTTCGATTTCAATGAATCTCACTTTCATTTTATTTCATGTTTAAAGAAACATAAAAAAGTTATATTAACTTTATTTTTTCAAATATAGTTGTACACATTATAATTCCACATTTTTTTAAAGTTTCAATTGACTGTAATATCATCACAAGCTAACAATTATGAACTCCATACTTCTAAGTCAGCATCATTAACACTCTTTCTCTACCATATTTATTCAAGAACCAAATTTCTATGAAATAGCAACAGCGCCGTAGCCACGCTGAGGCACACCGAGGCAGTTGCCTCGGCTAAAATTTGCAGAGCAATGTTGAGATTACAAGGAAAAAAAGGAAAATTTATGTCAAAGAATAAAATCTATATAAGAAATTGAGGAAATTTAATCAATTTAAGGCACTATGATATTCACAAACAAATATTATCATTGAGTACAATTGGTTCATGTTTAGGCAGATAATTATTTTATATTAATAACTTCAATTGATGCCCAATGGCTCAGCAAAATGATTAGGAAAATCCGTATATTAAACAAAGTGTCGCACTGTACACTTCGATGTTACAATCATTGTGGACATAGGAATGTACCGAGCGAGGATTGGGTGTTTTACAGCCAGGTCTGGGTCTATTTTGGACCTAAACACACTTTTTGGGTGGTTGGTGTTTTCGCCTTTATTGGAATTCTCCTCTTTATGGCCGGCGTCGAGTTTAATCCGGGACCGTTTCAGGTGGTTAGAATCTTTGTTTACATTAGAATTTTCAAATTATGATATCCTGTGTATTAAACTTTTTTGATATAAAGAAGTTTAAGTCTTTTCTTTTTAATAGTCCATGAAGTTGATGATAGAACGTTGATGATAGAACTGTCAACTGACAAAAAATGATGACGCAGTGCTAAAACAAAATGTTACACAAGAAAATAGCAAAAATGGCCAAAAAACTTTACTGATTTAAGTTAAATATTTGTACTCCTAATGATAAACAATATGCCCCTGTGACGCAATTGGTAAGGCGTCAGACTCTGGGTCCATTGCTCACTATTATATTGTCACTGTGTTGGTTCGAATCCCAGTAGGTCCGTGTTTAAGTAAATTCCATCAATGATCCTTTTTATATGTGTTCATGATTGAAAACGCTTTTAATTTAATGCATTTAAATATTTCTTTAAAGAGCCCTTATAATTGTGCTTTCAAGTTCTAAATGGAAAAACAAATCGTCCACAAATTTTTTCACGGTGAACTTGTCTGAACTACAACAGCAAGTTTTCGAAAGCTGATTTGATGTTAACTTAAGAAATAATATTTTGTATTGGTTCATGTACATGTAAGCGGAGTTTTAGCGCATTGCGAAGGCTTAAAACGTGGACACGTTCTACTATGAAAGAGGAACAGCTTAATGGCAACGCTTTGTGCATGAACACATTCTAGTTGATCGAAAAAAAATTCTTCAAATGTGGGATTTGACTGGAGACAGGAGAGTTAAATTAGCGTTCAATAAGATTGATATTTAAAAGTTGAAGAATAATAAAACATGTTCATGAAACATTATTCGCTAAAATGTTTGATAGATCTGTTTCTTCATATTAGAAGGTAGATCTATTTTATTTTAGTATTTCAAAAATAAATATGAAAAGCACATTCTATTATCCATATACATATTATGACTTGTATGAGAGAGCTGCGTCTCAATTTTTTCTTTTTTTCTACCTGACTTCAAATGAAGTATATGACTATTTTTCTGTAGTTAAGTTTGTTACATCATTGTCACTTCAAACACCGTTTATGGTACCAGAATATACAAGAGCACCGCCTTGCGGGTGCATAGCGCTCATCTATTTTCTTTTTAAAGGTGAAGGGACTCTCAATTTCAATCACAAAGGAGGGAGGGGTGGAGTGAAGAGGGGTGTATAGTGTGGGGGTGTGGACATTTATTACATTATCTTCCAAAAATGCAAAAATTCAGGGTTGGGGGGGGGGGGTTGGGGGGAGGTGATTCTTGGGTGCGATGGTGGGACGGTATTTCAAAAATAAAATAATAAAAATAAATATTTGTGTTTTTTAACTGTTTCAAAAAAAAATAATTTTGGGGGTGGGTGGGGTGGGGTGGGGGGTAAAGTGTGAGGGTGTGGTGGTCATTTGGGAGATGATCTTAAAAATAAAAAAATATATATAAAAAAAAAATAGGGGGGGGGAGGATTCAGGGGGGGGGGGAGGAGGGCATGGGGGATGGTTTGGGTGGAGTCCATTGTGGTATGTCAGTTAAGAGTAGTTTTGTCAAAGTATCAATCAAATCTAATCATAAATAAAGAAGTTATGGCAATTTTAGCAAAATTTAATAATTTGACCTTGAGAGTCAAGGTCATTCAAAGGTCAAGGTAAAATTCAACTTGCCAGGTACAGTAACCTCATGCTAGCATGAACGAATTTGAAGTTTGAAAGCAATATCCTTGATACTTTAGAAGTAAAGCGGATCGAAACACAAAATTTAACCATATATTCAAAGTTACTAAGTAAAAAAAGGGCCATAATTCCGTAAAAATGACAACCAGAGTTATGCAACTTGTCCTTTTACTGTACCCTTATGAGTGTTTCAAGTATGAAAGCAATATCTATGATACTTTAGGGATAAAGTAAACCGAAACACAAAACTTAACCAAATTTTCAATTTTCTAAGTATAAAGGGCCCATAATTCCGTCTAAATGCCAGTCAGAGTTACATAACTTTGCCCGCACAGTCCCCTTATGATAGTTAATAATTGTTGCAAGTATGAAAGCAATAGCATTGATACTGCAGGAATAAAGTGGACCTAAACACAAAACTTAACCAAATTTCAATTTTCTAAGTATAAAAAGGGCACATAATTCTGTCAAAATGCCAGTCAGAGTTACATAACTTTGCCTGCACAGTCCCCTTATGATAGTTAGTAAGTGTGGCAAGTATGAAAGCAATAGCTTTAATACTTAAGGAATAACATGGACCTAAACACAAAACTTAACCAAAATTTTCAATTTTCTTAGTATAAAAAGGGCACATAATTCTGTCAAAATGCACACCAGAGTTATCTAACTTTGCCTGCCCAGTCCCCTCATGATAGTTAGTAAGGGTTGTAAGTTTGAATGCAATAGCATTGATACTTTCTGAGAAAAGTGGAACTCAACGCAAAACTTAACCGGACGCCGATGCCAAGGTGATGACAATAGCTCATAATTTTTTTTCAAAAAAAAGATGAGCTAAAAATTGACAATGAACTTGTAGCAGATTTTTTTTGTTAACTTCATTGATACCAAACGGTTATTAAAATTGTCCACGATTCCGATAATTTAGGTAACAAATGTAGTTTAAATGGCCTTTAAAACGCAACAGAGACTTTTTTTAAATACACGGTTAAACTTACAAAAGAGTATTCAAATATTTAAATGTAAATACAATATAGCTACAAAATCATGAAAGTATTATATTTTTTAATTATGCTATTGTTTTCCTGTTTTTTTTAACTGTTGTTGTTTTATCTAACAGTTATAAGTTTTCATACCAAATCAACTCTTACCAGACACTGACCTTTAGAAAGCTTTAGTATGCATGAATATATAGAATTACTCTTATAGTGAATACATTACTTTCTGTACTGGAACTGGATTAAATAGATCAAAGAAATCCAAATGACTTACTGTTATGCTGTAATTTGTCTTGCGACACTCAGGTACATAAAAACAAAACAGAATATGAACATAGGACACATGTCAATATCATATTAATCTAATGGAGCTCATAAGCATTATGGTAGACATTTGCCAGCTTAACTTTGCCAAGATTTTTTCCAAATGTCAATGAATCCAAAAACTGTTGTCCCTGATTAACCTGTGTGTTAAGCTCGTTCTTTCCAGAGCTTGGCTCCATCAATGACAACTAGATAGCTGCCCCTAGCAGCTCTACCCTATCCCTACCTCCTGATGGTAGATGATTGCCTGACTGAAGTTTCCCAGGAGATAGTGAGTGTTGCCAAGGTTACCACAGGCGCGACCTTGAGCCGCCCTGTCACCCAGCTCCTGGACTATCGCTAGATTGGCCCTGCAAAACAAGACAACAAGCTTGACTTGTAGTCATATTTCATTCAGTGAACAACTGTAAGCTAGCTTGCCTGCCAACAATCCACATCCAAAATGTGTCTTCGTAATACGTCCCATTTACAAATACAGTTTCATTTCACAGATTTTATTTTTGACATTTCTTAAGCTGGTCTTCTCCATAGAAATCTATACCATAATTATTACACAACAAGAGCTGTGTTTATGAAACACAATGCCTCCAACTGCGCTTTGAAGCCGCACGGCAGCTATTTTAGAAACTAGAGAGCGGACACCATGCTAAATCCTGGAAATGCACTAAGTGACCCCGTGACCTAGTTTTTGACCCGGCATGACCCATATTCGAACTTGACCTAGATATTGTCTCGATACAACTTTTGATCAAGTTTGGTAAAGATCAGATGAAAACTACTTCAATTAGAGAGCGGACACCATGCTAAATCCTTCAAATGCACTAAGTGACCCCGTGACCTAGTTTTTGACCCGGCATGACCCATATTCAAACTTGACCTAGATATTGTCTAGATACAACTTCTGACCAAGTTTGGTAAAGATCGGATGAAAACTATTTGAATTAGAGAGCAGACACAATAGTGTGACAGACAGACAGACTGACGGACAGTGCAAAAACTATATAACCCCTTTTCTTCGAAAGGGGGCATACAAAAATAAACATAAAAAACACACACAAAATCAGCAACCATAACAACTTCACACATACATTTTGTTTTGATAAGACTATAGAAATTCCAGTTTTACAACACAATTTCTTTTCAACAGAAATATTTTTTCAAACTGTTAGCCTGTCCCTTTAACCCTTTATCACTCATATTGACCCTTTGTAGTCCATTAGAAAATCAAATTTAATAACAGAACCATCTTAATAGATTAGAATTTTAAAGGCTTCATTTCCAAACGCAAGATACTGATGAGCAGCAAACAGTATAAAACCTGAACAGCCTACAAGTTGCTCACAGGCTGTTCTGGTTTTATGTTGGTTGCATATAGCCATTTTTATTGTGCTTCTGTGCGTTTAACTAGCCATATTCACCAGCAGCCAACTCACTCATAGTATTCAGCAGCTTTGACCAGACACTCCTTGACCTCTGGCGGGAATTCCCCGGGGTCCTGGTTCCCTGATCGCGCATGTGCTACCCCTTTGCATGGTACACGTTGCCAAGGTTGTAAAGGGCCCGTGCCTCACCTATCTGTGTATGCAAACAAATACATATCGCTGAGGTTATACAAGGCCCTGTAATTTCCAATATGTGGATGAAAATGGATAAGTACACGTGTCCGAGGTTATACAAGGCCCAGGCCTCACAGATCTGTGGATGAAAATTAATAAGTACACATGGCCAAGGTTGCCTAACTGATCTGTGGATGCAGACAATCTCAAGATCATTATATTAACCAACTGATAATTACCAATTGATATGCTTGGTATTTTTTGCGCTCAGGTGAGCTTAAAAGCCCAGATAACGATATTTAATATATAAAGCTCATACCTCTTTTACCAGCGCAAAGAACAGATTTTTTTTAATCAGAGCTTTACTAAAATTTATTGTCAATCATGAGTTCCATTTGGAATTGTAAATATTTCCTAGGTTATGTGAGACATGTTCTGGGAAAACTGGGCTTAATGCATGTTCGTTGAGTGTTGTCCCAGATTAGCCTGTGCAGACATGGTCTGGGAAAACTGGGCTTAATGCATGTTCATTAAGTGCTGTCCCAGATTAGCATGTGCAGACATGCTTATCTAGGACAACACTTTCCACCAAGAATGTTTTTTTGTTTAGAAGAGATTTCCTTTAACAAAATGTTGCTTAAAATCATAAAATGTTGTCCCTGATTATTCTATGCAGAAAGCACAAGCAAATTTGGGAAGCACTTTGCCCGCATGCATTAAGCCCTGTTTTCCCAGAATGCATGTTATATAATTCTGGGCCTCGTAAATCTTTACGAAAGTTTAAAATTGACAAAATATTCAAAACAACCATCATTGTCCCACCAGATATATAATAGTTTATATTAGGCAACACAAAACACTTGCATAATAAATTCACAATAAGTTTTCAATAATCAATATGCAGAATTAATAAGCTGTTCCCAGCTTTTGCATTTCAAAGGCTATAACATGATTAGCCATAATGCTGCAATACCCACTCACCTGATTCCATGTCCTCATTTAAAAAACAATCTGCTAAAAAATATCTGAACAAGCAACAAAATCCAAGTAAAATAGTATGGAAGTTGGTCACTATATTTTATCGAAGATAAAAACTCTGCAATTAGCAAACAAAGCTACTTCAAGTGCTGATTTGATTTTAAGAAAGATTGAAGCTCAAGGAAACAATCACTTCATAACACATATTGTAGGGTATTTGACATTTGCAAAATTTCCAAACAAAAACTCAAGAAATGGATTTTATTGGAGAAGTTCTGAAAGCCAACAGAGAAATGCATGAGAGAGTAAATGTTTGTCTTCAATTTAATTTCCAAGTAATCAGACGTAACCAAGAGTGAAAAATCATCTGATCAGAATTGGATAAAAATTAAATTCTACAAACACAGACAAATCTTTTTATTTGTAGCTTTTTTTTGTTTACATTTATAAAAATAGTACCTCAATATAATCAGATCATTTAAAACTGAAAATCATTGGAAATGTTCACTGATTTACTGTTAGAAACAGTGAATTACCAGTTTAAAAATCACTCATATTTCCATATTAACCAAAGAAAGCACAATATACATGTACATGTGCCTCGTTTGGGAAATGGACATGTGCATAAAGTGTTGTCCCAGTTTAGACTGTGCAGTCTGAACAGGTTTATCAGGGATGATATTCTCCACTTTTAAATCTCTAACCAAAAATTCAATTTAGGCAGAAAGTGTCCTTCCAGATAAGCCTGTGTAGACAGCATTGTTTTTTTTCAATACAATAAGCCCTGTTTTCCCTGAACAAGGCACATATTATTTTGTGACATGAAGTGCATTTAACCCTGATTGACTTGATGGACTCACTCTGTCTTTGAGCTAAACTTGGTTGGCTCATCCCAGCCATTTTTTGTTCCAAAATTGAAAAAGTACTAGTACCATGCCAATTGGAAAAATTAGCACAAAAAAAAAATTAAAAAAAGTCATGTCATGAAATCTTCAGATAAGAAATAATGGTTCTTATAATTGCTTGGAATTGAATTGCACACATTGATACTGTTTTACATGTCCTTTTACTTAAAATGTTCAGTTTCAGTTCTCATTTTATTTATTTACTTTCAGAAAATGCACTTTTGGAACAAATTTAAGTAACTTTCCTCACTTTTGGGATTTTTTTTCATGCGTCCATTGAAAATTTTGCAATTTGTCCTCAATTGGGAAACATATACCCCAAAAACAAGGCTTTGAACTCATGACCCAATTTCGATAGGGTCATCTACTGTCCAAGGTAATGCACATTGAATGATCAAGTCAATTGGTAAATGCATTCATGAGTTATTGATCAGAAACGATTTTCTGACTTTTTGTGACAGTGACCTTGACCTTTGACCTAGTGAGTCAAATTTCAATAGCTCACAATGAACGACATAGTTATGGCCCAGACATTAGCTCTTTATGGCCATGTTTGACCTTTGAGCTCAAAGTGTTTCCTTGACCTATGAGATATCGACCTAATTCTTTCGCGCGACACACCGTCCAATGATGGTGAACAAATGTGCCAAATGATTTTAAAAAATCACAATGAACGACGAACGACATAGTTATTGCTCGAACAAGCTCATGTATGGCCATTTTAGACCGTTGAACTCAAAGCTTGACCTTGACATTGGAGATATCGACGTTACTTTTTTGAGCGACACACCGTCCAATGATGGTGAACAAATCTGCAAAATGATTTTAAAATCTCACAATAAATGATAAAGTTATGGCTCGGACAAGCTCATTTATGGCCATTTTTTACCTTTAAACTCAAAGTTTTTTACCTTTAAACTCAATGTTTGACCTTGACCTTTGAGATATTGACGCAATTCTTTCGCGCTACACACCGTCCAATGATGGTGAATAATTGTGACGAATGATTTAAAAATCTCACAATGAACAACTTAGTTATGGCCCGAACAAACTTTCGGGACAGACCCACAGACCGACAGACAGACCGACCGACAAAGTGACTCCTATATAGCCCCCATTACCATTGGTAATGGGAGTATTAAAACGTATGATTGAACAGCCCATGTAAACACTGTGTGGTTTGACAGAAGAAGTAAAATGTACCAGTAAGTCATGGTAACATCCTATCTATTGCATGTTAAGTGCTAGGTAGGTCATGATAAGGGCTTAACAGTCTCATTGGAAGTACATGGTAGATAATAGTAACGACATACCTATCTTCTGTGAAGAACAAAGTAGAAAATGGTAACGACATACCTATCTTCTGTGAAGTACTAAGCAGGTCATGGTAACGATATACCTATCTCATGTGAACGAGATAACTCACTCGAGTTCATAGAAGAAGGAATTAAAATCTTTATAGAGGCAGTTTGAAAAGCCTTTCAATCAGCGACTCTGTAATATACAATTATGTTATGTTTCATGAGCCATTTTGAAGCATGTGTTAAACAACATGCTATATATCACAATTTAACTTTGAGCAGAAGGCTATTTTGTAACGTTTGTGCCTTTGTAGACATCTGAGGAGTTTTTAGACAAATGTAAAAAATGGTGTATGTAGAGACAGGGAGGGGGGTTACAGTGGGGTTAGGGATTTTGTTCCGAGATTAATCTCTTTAGAATCCCTAAAAAATAACCCTCATTCAGCCGATTTTAGGGATCAATCCGTTTACACCCCTTTTCATCCGAATTAATCTGTATTAAACCTTTTACAGTGGTTTTTAGGGGTTTATTGCGGTGAATTAAGCTCTAAAAGAAATGAATTCATCGCAAGGGATGAATTAAGCCCTATAAGAGATGAATTCATCGCAACCTAGCGCAAGGGATGAATTCATCTCTTTAAGCGATTAATTAATCTCTACGCATGCGCAGTCCATGTCAGCGGGGAATACGGATGAAAAGGCGGAGTTTATCACTGCCGTAAACGCACTGGTCTATTTGGATCAATTATTTTTTGGCTTACACCCAAGCAGAACGGCGTAAGTTTGATTCTATAGTTTTTGTATTAATTTCAAATTGATACTTGATTAAGAAACATACTAACAATTTCAGATAAGGCAAAGGTATACATGAACTGTTCAATAATGAAGTTTACCACGGCCTGAAATATTTCAAAGTTTATCTCAATTTAAATGTAGAATTTCAGCAGATATTCAGTAGAGAAAACTGTACCTGTTTCTTTTGTATAAGACTAACACAGAATGTACAACATAATTTTTCTCATAAATACATTAGTATCAACGAGCATTACATAAAATATCAAGCAAACAACATCAAATTAAAAATTAATTTTTGTTGAATAAAATTAAATTTCATTTATTTTTATTTCATTTGTAATTAATGTCCATGTATTTACCGTATTGGGTTATTAATATACGCCCGCCTCCACCTTCCCCGCCTCACCAATAATTTTTAAAAAGTACTTGTCAAATATCGTTGGATGGCACTTTAAAAATACATAAACTGCAATGCATGAGTCGTAATCTGACGTATTGTTTTTTCTCAGTGGGTCAATACTTTCCCATTGTTTGCATTAATTGCTTTGTAATTTTTCATAAAAACATGGACTGATTTGCGCGTCTTTATAACATAAATCAAGATTATTTTATTATCTCGACGCGTTTGATGTCTTTGAATTTATTTATATCAGAATTAAAACGCGTAACCCCCCCCCCCCCCCCCCCCTTTTGGAACTAAGTTCCATTTAAAACACATTTTGGGACCTGACTTCCAAATGATAAACAGCTCTCTCCTATGTCATAAGGTTTTATGCAAATTAACTGTCTTGAATAAATTCCGCATTGGTGCGAATATTTTGGAAAACATATTCACTTTAGGAAATCAATAGTTATCTTTTTTTATTAATTGTTATATTATTATTTTTTATTCTTTTATGTTTTATCGCGTACTTAACGCTAACAGTTAGTATGTGTAATATAAGATGTTTGACGGTATTAATCATTTTACTGTTGAATTGTACAAAAAAAACTGCCGACAAACTTCATATTAGTTCGGAGACATGAAATTATTTCGAAAGAAAGCAATTAGAGGTTCAATTCTATATGAACAAGTTTCGCTGCGCACGATTACTCTCTTACGACACGTATGTTTTTGACTCGTATGGTTCTTGACAAATACCTAGTGTTTTATTTTGCTTAATCTAAATTAAGGTTTGCATGTATATGTACAGCATAGCATGACTCCCAAATGACCAACAGCTCTTTCATAAGAAAACACTTATATTGCACCATATGAAATGCTATAAAACTATAATATTGAAGTACGCATATAAACTTTATTATAGAAAGGTTGGTATTTCGTGTTAATCTTGGTTACATATGAAACAGCTGTTGGTCATTTGTGAGTCATGTCTCCAAACTAATATGCAATACGCTCGGTGTTTTTTTATACATGTATTCGGATTAATTCTCCGTTTTATATCCATAATTAATGAACGCCTAAATATTTTCAAAATTAACACCGGATTTATGTTCACCGACATTGTTTCATACAGATTTGATATAAATAATATAGAGCTGAATAAAAAATTACATTAAGCCCTGTTTTCCCGGCACACGCCTGGACATACGCCTTTAAAAAACGCTATACAAATTCCAGTACTCGTGCACATAATTGATTGTAAACAAAGACGATTGAAATCCGTGCGTGGGAATTTTTCTGTAACCAAGAGCGACGTATATATATGCGTCGGTGTCAAAATCCGCATCAACGGATGTAAAATCTTTTTTTTAACCTGGCATATTATCCGCTGCTGTGTGCACCCGCCAATAAGTTTAAAATGGATTCCGAACCGGTATGTCAATTTATTAACATAACAAGTTTATGTGTGTTTTTTCATTTCAGTCTGAAGCAGCTAAGTATAATTGATTATTTTGATTATTTTTTTTTATTCATATTGTGCATGTGTATTGTATATTGTCACACTTCCTGGAGAGTACTTTTATGTTTGCTTACGTAATAAACGTTGAAATTTAAAATATTATGCTTATTTTAAGATAACTTAATATTTTGTTTTGGTGTGACTGGTTAGATGTTGATGTCGGTGAAGTAATGCTGTTAAAATTGTTTCATCATATGCAGTTAGGGTTGCGTATCCCGCTCGCGCTTTTACCTGAATCATTCATTATTTCCGATTATTGTATGGGGTGTACGTGAAGTCATGTACACTTCTCTTCATTGGTAGTGGTGGATGAATCTTGCAGATAATAGTAGCTTCTTTTAACTAATTGTGCACAATTCTAAATTGATCATATTTAAGCAACTCAACGTGATTGATGGCCGTTTGGGGCGTCCTGTGTGCACTTTGGGCATCGGCGGGGATCAGTTTATTCTAACCGCTAAAGGCCCAGTCTCACTATGACGCCGGCGGACACCCGTTGCGTGATCCGGCATCTACCGGGATGAACATGGGCTCTACCGGGATGAACCGGGCCTTCAACGAGAAAGTATCAAAATGTAAAATACCTCCGGCATGAACCGGGAGTCTCCGGCAAGGACCGGCAAAGACCGGCGTGGCAACGGGAACAAACGGGATGGCATTGTAGCTCCACCGGGGCCCATGAAGACCTCGTCATAGCTACGGCAACGCCAAGGTGAATGCCGTCATAGTCCTGGTATAGCTTCCGTACATAAGTTTACCGGCATTCGACGGGACTCCACCGGGGTATTACCGGCTACGACCGGGGTTAAACCGGGGTGTTGCCGTAGCGTTGATCGCGTCTAATGCCGGTATAGCACCAGTGAGTGCCGGCGGAGTTTTGGTTAACCGAGGCTCTGCCGTGACGCTGTCTTGGCTCTACCGGGACGCTGTCGGCTTTCACCGGTGCTCCACCGGGGCATACCCTGCGACAACCGTGGCTCTGCCGGGGCTTAACCGGGATGAACCGTAGCAAGTCCTAGGTTGACCGGGACTCTGCTGGGCTGTTGACCGGCTTCAACCGAGGCGGCACCGGGAAATATTGTGACCGCGTTAAATAATTTATATGAATCATCCTGGTTCTCGCCGGTTGACCGGCGATAGCAAACCGGGATGAACCGGGGCTCTACCAGCAATAGTGAGACTTGGGCTTTAATCATGAATTTAGTTATATAATTTTCGCAAAATTGTTATAAATATATTTGCACTTTTTACATGCCATACTAATGTGATACTTGTGCGTTGTTAGTATTCATAAGTAAATGCCCTACATCATTACATATTATCGTTTCGGTTCTTTAGACATCTGAGCAAGGATGTTACCCCGTTTAAAGTCGTCTCGAGATTCATCAACTGAGCGGTGCCATTGAGGTCAATCTCTGTTGAAAATGGAACACATACAGGCGTCAAAATAATTACTGTGTAGCGTAATTACACATTGTTCGTTGATAATACACAGTAACAACCAAAGTTCATTTCTGTTTCCATCGAGATTTATTTCTGTTAAATAATTTCTAACACAACGCTTCTAATGTTCATGAAGTACAATTTTACAGCGCGGCGGCCTATTGGCCGCCACGTCAAGAAAGCGTGACTACTCCACTCGATTGGCTCGAATGGCTCAAATGGCTCCCCTCAGCATATTTTGATGAGGTATTTATACCAATTTCGTTACGTACTCGCCTAATTCGTGACCCACGCCTGTCATCAAGTAATGGGCGTCAAACGTGTGCATCTTGGCGTTCATGGACAGATGACATATCGTACCACCGGACTTTACGCCTCTGTACTCGCGGGTCTCCATTTAATTTGACATCTCCAATTTGTATTCACACCTGGAAAACGCATCGGAATGTCGCTTCTTCCCGCTTAATGTACCTACTAATTGTTTATATGCATTTTGCGAGTCACGATTCTTATATTTTTACGCATCGGAATGTCGCTTCTTCCCGCTTAATGTGCCTACTAATTGTTTATATGCATTTTGCGAGTCACGATTCTTATATTTTTCTGTTCGTCACATATTACTGAAATATATCTATTATCCTTTCATAAAATAAACTCATAATAATAAAATACATTGCATATACATTTTACTATAATATACCCATTATAACCCGTTACATTACAGTTATTTTGCATTTGTATTTCGAAGTCCTGTCAAATAAAAGCAATCATTTCTATTTTGTATTTGGGTTATTATTTGAAAACGATAATGATAATGATGTTAATAGGATGATGATGATAAACTATGAGCAAATGGTCAGTAACAATGTTAAACATTTTGTTTACAGCAAATATTTGCAGTCAAAAAGTGTGATGATGATGATCAAAGATTTATAAGTAAACAAAGATTAGTGTTATTGGATGTTCACGCCCGGCGACGAGATTTTAATCATCTTATCTTGATAATCCTATACTTGTCATCAATCTGACATTTTTCAAGGCGACTGATCTGAGCAATCTCAGGGGGGGGTACTGCAAGAATTGTCAGATTTCTGGTTTATTTGACAGATTTCACGATCTGACAATATTTACGCTACAACGGTCTCAGCATTTAATAATATTTATTACTTAAAACAATTTTAGAATAAATACTGTCAAGTAGATATTTATTTTTAATTCTTATTTTTTGTTTCAATTTTGATATTTTAATTCATTCTTTTCCTCAATAAAAAGAGATTTTCAACATTGATTATGAATAAATCTGAAGGAAAAGCGGCTCAAGAGACGAGTGTTGAGATTGGCTGTTTAGAAAATTTGTTTGTTGACGTACAAAAAATGTACATTGACGTACAAATTGTACGTCGACGTTTTAATATATACGTCGACGTGTATTTCATATTTGTACGTTGACGTACAATTTTTGTACGTTGACGTACATAGTATACGTCGACATTTCCAGACCTGTTTACCCTACCGATTGCTTCTCAGTAGTATGGAGGGCATCTCTCAGTAGTTTGGGGCTGTTGTCAGTAGTTTTAAACTTTTCAATCATTTTGAGCATTAAAACACCATGACTGGGTCACATATCAGTTTTAAGGTCCATAAAGCATTAGATGAATTTACTTGCTAATAATAAAATTTGTTAAGTGATTTTTTTTTATTTGATTTGTTACAGCCTGTGCCATTTGGATTGGGAAAATTAGCGTGATAAACCATGAAATTGGAAAAAATAGCGCGATAAACCATGAAATTGGGAGACATTAAGCATTATACATATGATTTTAACAGAATTAAAATTGTTTTAAGTACATGTTTGACAGCATTTTATATTATAAAGTGCTGCTTCAATGTCTTCTTACAATGTAGACAATATTTAGTAAATATCCATCCACATGCATATTCAACTTGCAATAATCTATAGATTCTTAAATACACCATTTGATCATGAGCTCTTTAAGAGTAGCTATTTATTTTATTCAGTATTTTTTTAAGATTAAATATCATAAGGGGAAAACATAAACAAATATTGACAAACATCCTTTAGTGTTCTTGTTGTGTTAATGATGTATTAAATGGAGTTAAAATAATATATTGTATTTGTTTACCTTTCAATATCTTGCACTTGACAACCTCAGTTCAATGCTATTTCATTAAACTGTACAGCGTAACAAACATAATAAAGCAGAATATGCAAATGAATCTGATTATACACAGATCCATGTACATATATATCAAATCATGTTTGTCTCTTTCCATTTTCGAACGATTCTCATCGTATTATAATAAATGCTTGAACTATGTGAGTAGACTAAACTCCAATTTTCCAACACTCGTTAACGTGACGCACATTCACTGTGCAGATTTCTGATAAATATTTTTTTTAAATCTCAAACGTAGTATGTTGCGTTAATTGACACACGCATTACATTATTCCCAAATAACCATATGATACCCGTTGTTAAATTGAATGGTATTTATTATTTTCGCCGTTAATCGCAATTTCTTGTCTGCTTGCCGCCATCTTGGACGTGTGTAAAAACAGGCGTGCTCAATCCCGATTCATCGACTATTGCCCGTATTCTCCGCAATAGAGAGAGATGTGTATACTAGATAGCAACGTAAAATCGTATATATTCGGCTAAATTTGCGAAACAATACGTCAGTTGTCGCCCGGTGACGTCTCGACAAGCTCGATCAGCACTCGTTCCCCGGGAGGCTTGAATCGCAACGCTTATTACTATGCAAGCGCCAAAATGATTATGATTGATAAATTACCCTCTTAAAAACTGAAATTTTAACATTTTGATCGAAGGATCCGTAGTTTTTCAGTACAAACCCGTAGTGCGTAGTTTAGCCAAATAATCTGTAGTAACTACGGCGAATCCGTAGAAGTAAACACAGGGCTTCCCCTGGCCCAAAAATTTCTGTAGCCAACATTTTAGCCAACTGGATTTTTTTGTAGCCAAATTTTAGAAACTGTAGCCAAAGTATTAGCAAAGCATTCGGTTCCGCCTGTTGTATAGGCTACAGTAGTGTTAAAGAAAACTAAACAAAGAAGCTTTAATATGTTTATTACTATAATCATCATGTGTGCATAACAAAAAAACACAGATGTGCAGCAAAGTACACATTAGTCATAGCCGACACACAGCCGCTTCACTTTTGGATATTGCTGCAGCCTGCACATTTGTCATAGATGTTTTCAGATTATACTCAGTAGACGCTTGTGAGGCCTCTTTGTGATCTGAAATAAACAAAATCAAATATGCTAAATTTCAAAACAAAAAGCTCATTTTGAAAAGTGTCAATATATATTCATTATGAAAATAAATTATTATTGTTATTTTTAATATATTATTAATAATATAAACAATATTCATGTATATACATTTTATATTAATGATTGTCATTCTTTTTTATTACCTATTGATTTTTTGTGTTTTGAAATGTTGTCTTTTTTCATCATACTACACCCAGGTGTGAATGAATTTGATTTTTGAAACTGTATGCTTATTTTGCAAAACATCGTTTTTGATTTTGCGTTATAATCTAACCACATGAATTCCGAAAGCCAAATTTTTTAACGATCTTTTGTCAGATTTGATTTTTTTTGAGACCGATTCAATACATTCGTCAGCGTCCAAAGGACGCTTATTGCCTAAGGTTGCCATTGTGTAAAACGCAATTCTGACAATGTTTAGGCTTATATTCCCATACACCTGTCGTCATTCACAATTGCAACACATTAAGACTATGTTCTTTTACAAACATTGCAAACAATTAACAAACTACTCGAAATTAAAATCAATTATCAATTTCTTTACTTGCGTTCATTGTGTGACTTAGTTGATAATTCGCTAACTGCTATTACTCAAATTGATTGGAATCGGTAGCAGTCTTTAATCAGTGTTTATTGTTTATCTTAGCCGATAAGATGTACGATAACACCTTTTGTTTTCACACCAGCAAGCGTTCTATACATAGATGGTGATGTCACTGCCAGTACACAATGCACCAGCAAGTTTGCTTTGTTTCGATGACCGGTTCTTACCGGTGTTGCAGCAGACTGCGTATCAAATTTTCTGGTTTATAACACGATGATTTATTGACGCACAGTCGACGGTGAAAGAGTTTACTATCTGGGATGGTACTTGACAGGCAAAAAACGTTTCGCCGAGCATTTTCGCCAACCGAGAATTTTATTCGCCGAATTTTAAAAACGTTTCGCCGAGCATTTTCGCCAACCGAGAATTTTATTCGCCGAATTTGCGAAACTTTCGCCAACGGCGAATTTGGCGAACGACAGCGGAAGCCCTGAAACAGGTCTGCATTCCTCATTTTACCTAGTAGGGCTTGTTGACTTTCGACCCAAATGGTACGCCATATATTAATGCATATCAAAAAAGAGGTGGCGCGCATGATTTACGGCCGTGATGCAGCTTCATTTTTTTCGGTTGTACAGCAATGAAAATAAAATAAGTAAGTTGTATTTATAGCACTCCACAAAAATTGAATTCGTCCTCGAAAATATGTTGCTTAATCAAGAAAGTGTGACAAACAAAGGCTTTTATCAAATAACTCATGATCCTCGCGTTCAAAAGATTACCACATGAATCCAGTTTCCGTTTCCTTGGTCTTTTTCCCATTGCTTCAGAAGTTGGAAAACTTGGATAACTCAACCAAACGAAATGAAAATCACTTTCAGTTTGTTTGTGATCGTCTGCTTTTCGATATTTTCCTCAATGTGTCATGCCTGCTTGATTCGCTTTTATCAGACTCCAATTTATTCGATAAAAGGTTAAATACCGCTATGACATTTTCACGCTGTACATTTTAAAAATGAATTTTATTTACAGAACAACAAAACAAAACAAGTTAAAGAGATATTTAAATATGTTGGCATTAAAAGGGTAGTTAATTAATGTTAAAAACAAAACGTTAAACAAAACCTTCATTATTGTAAGACCTATATTTGCCAGCGTTGTAGCTCACCCATCCCATACGGCATGCCGCATAACAAGGCAACTGCCTTGAATGATATTTAAATAGGAAACATTTTACTTATGTGTTCCTTGGATAATCGATTGTCAGAAAAAAAATCAGTAACGGAATAATCAACGTTTGATTAGAAGCAAATTTAAGCACATTTTTCCTCTTCGTCTGTTGCATACATATACATTTGAGCCGCGCTCCGTGAAAATGGGGTTTAATGCATTCCGCCAAAAATGGATTTTTGCTAAGAAGTGACTTTCTTTAAACAGAAAATATCATTAAAGCGACAAGTGTCATCCCTGATCACCCTGTGTGGACTGCACAGGCTCATCTGGGAGAACACTTTACGTACATGCATTAAACACCCATTTCATAGAACACGGCTCATTTATATGTTATACACTTAGATATGTTTTTGTGTTGTTTTGAGTCCGCGTGTAAAGCAAATCAGACTGTACAATTTTTTATCTTAATATCAATGACGATTAAGATGAACTACGCAGAACAAAATCATGGCCATATAAAACGGTTTTATGACTGAGTTTGATATATTTTCATAAAACAATTTCAATTGATCGCAACGACGCGTCCCTTTTGAGATTTCTGAAGTATTTTCTTTGTATGTGACAATAATCCCATTGGAAGTTTAAGAATGAAATATGTTCGCGTCAGAATCTCTAGCGGTCCGTGCACCAATTGTGTTGGGTACCACCAAAAAAGCATAAAATAAAAATAAATAAATAAGACAGGATACATAGAATAATCAGTTCGTGAAGTGGATGAGTATCTGGCTCGTCGGAGGATCTTATCGGGTGAGCCGACTTGCCAGATAACCTTTCTACATCCGCGTCACCAACCTATTATTCTCTATATCCTGAGGCGTACTATTCAACGGTACATCATACAGGGAAACCGCGGGATTCAAAGTTAACGACCTGATGCGTTCTTAGTGTTCCGATGGCGTCTGTTTCCGTTCTCTTCACACCCTCACGGCTTTGAATGGGAATTTTACTGAGTCACGAGGTGCCGGATGACGAATGCAGGTGTCCCTTTCTGGTTTAAAGAAGTATTAAAGAACTACTACGCGTTTATTACGTTAATGACACATTATTAAAAAAACACGGTATCGAACAAAACGCGTACCACAATTTTAGCAACTCGTTTAGTACTGAAATCGTGGTTTTTAAATCACACGAGTATATACATTACATGCAATTATGATAATATTTGCTAATTAACGTTAACCTAGCAACGATATTTAAAACTTTACAAAAATAAATAGTGTTAAAACATAGTTATAGTAACCCTAACACGCTCCAGAGATTTTCAAGGTACACAAACAAGTTCCGTAGTGAGTTTCGCGGGCATGTCATCGAGCCCCCATCGGACTCTTCGACTTTACTGTGCCTGTGGCTGAGCCACTTAATAGTAATATAAATCGGCCGTGCTCTGTGAAAATGTGGTTTAATGAATGTGCGTAAAGTGTCGTCCCAGATTAGCCTGTGCAGTCCAAACAGACTAATCAATGACGACACTTTCCGCATAAACTTGATTTTTGCTAAGAAGAGACTTTCTTTAAACCAAAAGTATCATAAAAGCGGAAAGTTTCGTCCCTGATTAGCCTGTGCGGACTGCGCAGGCTTATTTGGGACGAAATATTACGCATATATATTAAACCCTTTTTAAAAGAGCACGGTTCAAATGGAAGCACTACTAATAGGGCTCTGGTCGACAATATTTTGTCAAGCTAATTTAGTCCTCTTTCACAAGAAACACATCTGTCATGTATTATTACCACTACTACTTATCTCAATGTAGATTCTGTTTTTCTCTACACATGAGCCAGAGTTTAAGCCTAATAGGGTGTATCGTCCTAAAAAGTTGTTAGTACCTTTTTCGCACCGATGCAATAGCTTAACAGCTTTTTAAAAAGCGCACCTGTGTTAAACTAGTTCAGGGACGGCATCTACAAACCTCCATATGAAAATCTTCACTAGAGTCTTAAGGTGTGTAAAAGAATATCAATGCGAATTAACTGCAGACTTAAAGAATTTCGTTAGCGACATGTGTAAATATTGTAGCGACGTCTCGTTACGTCACGCAAAGTGGAAGTTTAATGACGTCATATCATGGCGTTCTTACGTCACTCAACGTCGTTTCTAAGACGAATTAAATCAAGGAGACGAGGGAGCTATTACTTTGTTTGTTTAGGATTTAAAGAAAAAATAATAAAATAATTTCAAACAAAACGGAGGACGATTGAAAACAAAAGGTACGGTAAAAGGATTTTAACCCACAAGAACAAATGGGGTTGTGGAAAAACATAGTATGGGTAAGCTGAACATGTTAAATCTGTATAATTATCTTTAGATCTTATTGAGAAAGTGGATAAGTGACTATTTGAATAATATTAATATTTGTTGTTTAAAAATTGAACGTTTTACAAATGTTCCCTTAATTTTTAAACTTTAGACTGAATATCAAGAGGCGTTGATAAAAATGGTCCAACATCTAATAATACACTTTATATATGACACAATAATATAAATATAGCCATATTGTTAATTTTCTAACGTCGTTTGTCATTAATACGCTGTATAAATAAAGCTCCTTTGATAAAACGGGCTATACATATAAGGTTCATCACTAAAATACACCGATAAGCGAAAAATAGGAGCAAGGAAGTTCGGTTGGTTTAAAATATCTATCCAAATAGAGAGCTCAGTCAAAACCTTGTCATTTATGTTTGTATGTCGGCATTTTGTATTCTGGTTTAAGCGTCTTTTTAAGGTATGTATACCAGGTTATTGAGACAGTATGTGCTAACTTTAAAAGGGGAACATAATAATCTTTCCCGAAATACAGACATGTGTAAAACAATTGATATTTCGCGTTGCCACGCACCTATAACTCCTTTTATCTGCAATTTTATTATAGTGAGTACATACGATCTCACGCCTACAAAAAATCATTCTTTTTTATTGAAAACTCTTTGAAAACGCATCAGTACCGTTAATTAGAGTGTGAACCACGGTAGTTCATATTCATACTGATCCACAACGATTTTACTAAAGTAAAATTACTCCTGCTTATATTCCCACGCTTATTTAAAGGTGGCTGTTTAGAGTTGTAAACACACATATGTAATGGGTGTTTTGTAACATGGGTGTATCATCGTTGATTTGTCCATTTTGTGAAAATAATGCATGTATGCAGTTTTAGATAAACTCACATATATACTAAAATAATGTTAAATCATCAATCAATGAACCGGATAAGTTTATTCGATAAATTGCATAGTCTTGAATAAACATGTGCACCAAAAAATAAAAAAGATAAGATTAACTATAAGGGAAAGAACCTCGGTAATTTTATAAAACTTAATGGCGTACTTTTGTCCTATAATGTATGTATGGGCCAATATGTTAACATTTGTAATAATGTCATTATTTGTATTTTTCGGCGTAAGCTGTATTAAGCCAGCTTTTCGTCCTGACTTGACCTTTGTAAGTATCCAATAATATGCAAATAAAATTTCCCGCGGCTAGGTACGAATGAATACACTTCATTTATTCCATTGGCTGATTTGAGTATAACACCAGAACATTGGAAACATATCCGCGTCTTTGTAACACTGTTTTACTGCATGAAACAATTTTATCTCTAATGAAAAGGCTCAATAGATAGAACAGTTTTACAATCAATTTTCGACATAAATACAGTTTGTGCGTTCACCTTTTATTTTGAGAGAATTACCAGCGCAAAAGCGTTTATACTAAAGGCTATATTCTCATATTTAGTACTTACTTGCATTGCATTTCAGCCCGCGAAAGTCAGAGTTTATATACAGTTCATCACCGGAGTTCGCAGAAGGTGTTGCGACCTTTTCATTGAAGGACAAAATTGGAATCTATGCTATTTTTGTCTGATGGAGTAAATAGTTCGTTTAGTCGCTTTATCAATATTTTAGGCACAGCTGTTGCCTTGGTCGAGTTCAGTTGGCGTAAGCAAGCCGTCGTTTCAGCAGCAGAATTGTTACCTAACTTTAACGCATTGCATTCCAATCCGCAAGGTATCAAGGTCAGTTTGCGGTCAGTTGCAGAAATCTTTATATAAACGCTGCTCGTAAACTTTGTGCACTTGAAGTCTGTTTTGATCAGAAAGATACTAAATAAAGATATTCGGCAATATTATTGTGGTATGCCAATCATCGATTTTAATATGTTTTCAACATTTGCATGATAAGGACCAATTTTGATAAAATTAATTAGAAATATTTATCCATTTTGACCAGTTTATTAAGCATGAGCACAATAATTCACTATACTATAATTATGCAATTAAATAAGATTCGAGTATTGCCGGCTGACCTATATGCACTCGTTTATTTTCATGTTTCTTGTGTTTTTATATTCTGTAAATATAGACATCTGAGTAAAAATATCACATAAAGCAAAATAAGCCACGAAATCTGGCGCAACACCCCGTTATTGATTTGCTTGTGATGTAGCTAAGAACTGCGCAGAAAAAAGGCATCCGCTACTTTTTATCTCATAGAGATAACTTTTGATCGTTCATAAACATCGACCACAATCAACGCCGTATATCTTGTTTAAAGATATTTCTTGTTTGAAAATAAATCATGTTCAAAGTAAAGAACTGGATATTCTGAAATGCAAGTATTACTTCATATCTCATCCAGAGGACAAATAACATCAGCCGGAAGCACCGAACGGTGGTCGGGGAAGGTTCTCAGACCTGGCCTTCTGGCATACGATACTGGAGCAGGCACGAGCTGGACGACTTCATAGCGGGTCGGAAGCACACCTTCCTTGGGGCTCGCATCCGACACACGGTGGTACGTATAAGCGTATAGGTCGCCTTGGCGTAGTAGATTTGGTGTCCGCCCAACGACAGCGAGGTTACGGGCTCGTTCACCAATCTGAGAGCGTTTTTTATATCTCCCCAAATGACACGAAGTAGTGGTTCTTTCCAGAAAACGGACTTGAAAGCGTTTCAATAAGCCTAAGGATTTTGATGAAATCGAGCAGAAATAAAAGGGTTGAAACTATAAGCGAGTGGATATTGGGCGGCGTGATTGCGATGGTGACAGCGGCGGAAGTGGTGGTGGAGATTGCGTTGCTGATGGCGGTGGTGATGATTGTGGTAGAAGTTGCGTTGGTGTTTTTGATACAGATGGTGAGGATAATGGCTATGGATCTGGGCTAGTCGTGGTCGTAGTTTCCGAGATATGGGCTGGACGTGGTCGTAGTTTCGTTGGTTGATATAGACTTCAATTATAACGTCAAAACGATGATGAAAACAAGGGGTTGGTGGATAATTATATGAAAATAATATTGTGTCTTACTCATGACTTTATAAGGTCAATTTTAAGAAATATTGGAAAATCATTTCTTTAAATAATGACTAAAAAGCATACTAACGTCATACGCTTTCTAACTTTAAACGGTAATCTTATTAGAGATCTTTAATTTATTGGGTATGAAATAGACTTCCAGATATTGGAATACTAAACCCGTTTTTGCAAAGCTTCTTAGGTTACATTGAAGCAAATTTCATGCCTTCAAAGGTTATTTCGTGCGTAGGTCTATTAACACTGACATGTGTAAAATAAACAAGTATATATTAATTGAATGTCTTTTATTCTTTTAAACATAGACATTTCCTACATACAATTTCATCTGTAAGTGTACCTAATATACAGCTTAAATTAAGATTTCCTTACGGGGCTTTGTGATTCCGGCCCTCTACCAACTCAAACATGGCCACATAGGTCCAACGACATTTTTTCACATTTCGATTTAGGCTGACGTCATAACATATTATATAGTCTTTCCCATTAAACAAAAGACTACGTCTGGCCGCTTACGATATATTAAAAATGTTCAGTGTTCTGACCGCATATAATACTAAAGACAAACAGACAGTATATGTAGGCTGTTGTACCGCTTGAAGACATGTTACAATATTTGCTTTCGGCTTACGTTAAAACCCGATTACGAAGTTTTCATATGCTACTTAATCGTGCCTCGTATCGTCCGTTAACGTGTGTGCATTGCTTTCTTTAGGCAGTATTTCAACCATTCAACGACATCACTGAATATGACACAGGCTAATTGTATACCGCCTTTTTCTATGTTTTACTGGCTGACGTCCTACCCCTTAAGCAGATGTATTTATGTTCTACAACAGGTTGACGAATTGTCCCCTATATCGGATGATTTTATGTGCTACAATAGATTGACGTAATGCCCCCTATATCGGATGCATTCATAGTATAAATCAGGTTGACGTAATGTCAACTATATCGGATGTGTTTTCATGTTCTACTACTAAATCAACATAGGCCCATATAAATTGTTTTCATAATTTCATATACTAGTAGGTTAACGTTATAACCATCACCCTTTACGACCGATGTTTTCATATTTTTAAATAGGCTGATGTCATACCCCCATACGAAAGATTCGTCAAACGCGGAGATGGCTATGACGCCAAGATGCATCGTGACGACCGGAAGAGCGTCAACAAGATCGCTTATTCCTTTAATGATGAGGTAAACAGCTTCTATTTCCTTCGACATGTGCACATTCTCCGTTTTGTATATATGAGCATCGCTGTGGGAAAACGGGGTTTAATGTTTGTGCCAGAGTCCGCATTGCAGCTCGCACAAGCTAATTAGAGGCGACACTTCCCGCTCTAATTGTATTTTGCGTTCAAATGAGGTCAATTCTCAAATAAAATTGTGTTTAGGCGGAAAGCGTCGTGCCTGATTGGTATGGAAGCGAATATCCGCCAGTACATGCATGCGGTTAAATGACAATGTTTTTTTTTAAATCATAACATGCATGATGTTAGATGACATTCTTATTTTAACTACTTGCTTTCTGATACAGGGCATTTGAATTTGCCTAGTTACTTTTGCTGTGCAAACATGGCATCTTCTATGGAAGGCAATGTCCGCCAGTCCATTCATGTTGTTAAATGGCCATTGCATATTGCTTAAGGACAAATGCATATTGCTTAACGACTACTCCATGTTGACGTCATACAATTGCATTTTGGTACATGACAAATGCGTTTTGTATTATGCTATTCGTTACCAAAATACTGTTTGCACATTCCGACTTTACACTAGTCATTACACTAGCAATTACACTTATAATTACACAAGCAATTCAACAAGACGAAAGCAATATGCACTTAGCATGTTGCAAAGCATGACGCAACATGAAGTTAATCAAATGCGATATGACAATGTGTAATATGTAATTCATATAAAGCGGAGAACCAGAAATGACGGGATCATTAAACGCCAAGTTATTTTTTTTACTATTAAACAACTAGCTATTTTTGTCGAAAAAGCATTGTCTCTGCGAGTTAGTTAAACCCCAGAAGCAGGCTAGTTACGAGTGCCCATGCAAATTTGATGCATGGTTAAAACGTTTGCTTGTCAGTACTTGCGTATATCCGTCTTTGCGTTTCAGTCACACAGCACGTTAATTATTAACACAGCTGCGCACATTGGAGTCGTTCATGGATATTTTGTTTATTTTACGCAGTTAATTAATGCTAAGATTTGCACGTCATTTTCATGCTTTCATAGATCTTAGAAATGATTTTAAGGTTCTAGTTCACAAATTTTCGATGTTTAGAAAAATCTCATGTAATACGTTTGTAGACAAATCTATAATGTTTTCCCGGGATTCAAATCCGGGTCCTGTGGAAGCAAAAGCAAGAGTGTTACCACTGCTCCAAGCACGCTTTTATAAATTATTGCTAATTATAAACGCTATGTTAGTAATACTCGTATTTTAAAAATTATCGCAGATAAGCGTTACAAAAGCTTTATTATTTTATTGATTTGGAATAATGAGTAATAATTTTTCTTAGCCACGCGCGTTATTTCGCCTGTTTACAAAAATGTATACATTCTTGTTTGAATATATGACACTTTTTTTCTGAAAATAGTCATTTTGCAAAACTTTGCACAAGTCCATCTAGTTGCGTTAAGTCAAAAAAATATCCGGCGACCCGGTGTCTATTCACACTCCGGGCGCAAGTGAGTTTTGGGTTTTGGTAGTGGTCATAATACCGGAAGAGCGGTTTCCTCCGGGTTCTCCGCCCCCCCCCCACCCACACACACACGCCACACACCGAAGAACAATACTTACTTAAAAATGAAAAGAAAAATATTAAAATTTAATATCCAGAAATTGCAGCTATATGTCAAAATTCGTCCAAACATTCGTTAAATAACAAGATCAGAGATATTGCCAAAAAATAAATATTCATAAAAAAGATCAATTAATTTGAAGGACAAATAAAGGGATTGTACAATTAAAATAATCAAGAGTACAATATTGCGTAAAATATTGAGTGCATAACAATTATTTATTTTTAAAGAATCTACTGTTTTTCACCATATTTTAGAATACGCAAATCTCAATTGTTTTTATATTTTGAAAAGTTATATTTTATTATATTGTTAAATGATAAGTGATTATAAGCCAGTTTTATTTAAATGCGTGTGACCGTTTACAAATTGACTGATATATTATTTATTGGAAATGCATCTTTGCAACGCAGAAGACAAGGAATGTCGATGAATGTCTTTAACGCATGCAACTTTTATATTTTACATCCTTTTAACAGTTTAAAGCATTTTGTGTAAATTGCCATCTGTCAGGGGACAACGTATTGAGAACCGTTTTTAAAGTGCAAATTTGAAGACATTCTAAAACAACTCAGAAAATCAAAATAAACCGTTTCAAAAAAAAAAAAAAACACATCGTCGTTCATAGTGTCTTCAATAATGTTTATCTTAGAAGTTTAGATGCTCATATAAGTAACTGAGTGTAGTTTAATGGTAGGAACACAAGATGGCAACATTTTTGTTGTTGAAAGTCAATGTACCAGCTTAACTAATATTAATTGTCCAACATAATGTTTTTTCCGGCATTTTGCCATCAGTGCACATAGTGCTTAATTTCTCATTTAACAATTACTAAGTGCTCAGAGCGTTCAACCCTTGTTCATTCGCTTCTCACATAGGCGGACTTGATCAAACCCACTCGGTGCATGTGGGTTTAGTTCGCAATATATTCTCGCACAATCGTCATAAGCATGGAAACACACATGAACGCACAAAACACAACCACCGCATTCGCACATGCACATATAAACGCACGCATACACGCGTACTCATATTCTTTAGAATAAACTTTTCTGAATGCATATCTTATTGTGCTATGTACTATCAGCAAAACAAGCTCGGACGTCAATATAAATGTTTCGACAAAAGTAGTGTACACGCCCGAAATCCTAGTAGACCAGCCAGAGTTGTCTCCCTGTATAATAATATGCGCTAAAACGTCAAATGTAATAAAATAACGCTGTACATGCATACAAAGATCATCGAAACAGCAACAAAGTAAAATGCACTAAGGCAAGCACAGAAATAAAATGCAGGAGTATAAATTAACAGTTCAATATTGAAAAGCTGAACGCAAATTATATTGCACCAAAAACAAATGTTTTTCATAAAGGGACTGCACATAAGCCTTAAGGCGCATGAACAATGAATTGTATCTAAAGCAAATGCAAGAAAAAACATACAATTGTAATGTAACAGAATTCAAATGCAAGTTGTAATATGTCGAAGTGGAGTTGTCAATAAGCAATAACAATTGTCATTTAGAAATATGAAATTGTCATTAAGCAATAAGCATGTACTATACTGGCGGAAAATCTTTCCATAAAAAAACTGTCACTCAAACGTATCATTTCAATTAATATCATAAATATAAAAATGCAAGTTTAAATGGCAATATGAAAAATGAATTGCATGATATACAATGTCATAAAGCAAAATGCAATTATAAATAGCAACATGGAAAGTGAATTTCATGGAATACAATGCCATAAAGCATAATGCGAGAACTGGCAGATGTACCCTTCCATAGATTAGCAAGTGCGCACTGCACAGGCTATTCTGCGACTATACTTTACGCACATGCATTTAGCCTTGTTTTCCCAAAGCAAGAATCGTGTTAGTGCTGTCCAGAAGAGGTGTGATAAATTAAGGGATCAATTTACTTGTTTATTAAATCTTTCCAATGACACCAAGAACACTTTATAGACAAAACACCGACTTGAAAATGCTTTTATACGTCAAAGATGCTCTATGCACTCGAGCAAAACATAATTTTTTACACTCGGGAACACTAGAACGGAAATAAACGAATTTCAATTGCTCTATACTATATTATGCTAAGGTAGTATACGTCTACAATATAATGAGATTAACATATTCCATTTAAAAGGATCTTTTCACGGTTTGGTAAATTGACAAAATTGAAAAAAGTTGTTTCAGAATCGCGATTTTTCGGTTTAGTTATGATATTTGTGAGGAAACAGTATTACTGAACATTTGCCATGGTCTAATATAGCCATTATAAGCATTATTTTACGATTTAAAACCTAAAAATTATAAAGCGTTGCAACGCGAAACGATTGAATAATTTGGAGAGTTCTGTTGTTGTCGTTTAAATTTGTGAAACTACGAATATTGCTTATATATAGCGTATAAAATACGCCAGTATGTATGCTTGGCCGGATAGCTCAGTTGGCTATTTCGTTTTTACTTTAGGATTCCGGGGGTCACTGGTTCGAGCCCTGCTGCGGGCTACTTTTATTTCCTTTTTTAAATTGTATTTTTGATATTTTACTGGAGCTTTTAAAATTTAATGTTAACATTTATCAATATAAAGCATTTAATGACAAACTTCAAAACATGCCAAAATCTGTGAAAAGGCACCTTTAAATGACTAAGCGCCCTTTATCAGCCCATAAATCCGTTGTCGTTTAATGCTTTCTCAGCAAAACTCAAAATCGTTATTTATTTCGCAGATACACAATACTCATGTGAGCCAAACTTTTGTCATGACCTGACAATTAGTTTTGCTATTTAAAAGAGGGTTTTATAGCAGTGCTACGTCTTGGGAAGTCTTGTTCGAGCTGTTAAGGACTATCGGGTTGTTTTACCCTTTGCCATTAAAAGGAAAATCAGCAACAATAATGTTATAATCACAGTTGTATCGAATGGAAAAAAACACTTTTCTATATTGTTGATAAAAGTAATGAGCGGAAAGAATGCTTAAATTAAAGAAAAGCATTTAAGGAGCGTCAGCGAAGAGTTCCATTGCTTACTGAGACAATAGTTTTTATTTAAAAAAAAATTTAAATAATGAAACGAGATATCAGCGGACATTTTGCTTTATTTATATATAAAAAATCACATTTTAGGAGCGGCAGCGCACAGTTCCACTGCTGTCGTCATCTACATACGGGCACCGCCTAAGCCAGCCCCCCGAGCTCTTTGCCCGTGGCCACGTGCGCGTTGAGAGAGCCCACAAGGGGTTCTTACACACGAGGGGCACATGGTTACCTCATAAAGAGGACATCTCGTTGAAATGCAAACTTTAGAAGTGTATTATTTCCTTATTTTAATTTTTATTTGCATAATCACAGTTGTTTTAAAATAATTTTACTATTGAAATATGCATGTCAACGAAGATTTGTGAAAATTTCCAAATGGTAATTATTTACTTTCTTCCCCTATAAACAAGATTTCTTTTTGCATTTACTGTTTCACCTTAATGCCTCGTTTCAATAGTTTAGCTTGTTTAATTTAGTATTCGTTTCTTCAAAATGCTACAATTCAAATAGTCTTCGTAGTTGTTGTGTATAGTAGTTATCATGGCTATATTGGTTGTATGTAGCCGTTATTAACATACATTAATACCTTGAATTTAACGACTTATCCTCATTCCGCCTCTTTTTAAAACACCAATTATAGCAGACGTCAGTTGTTTGTTTTCCACTTTCGTACAGTAATACATTTAACATAAAATAGCAAAACAGTTATACATAATAATGCTAAGTGACGACAATCTTTCTTCGCTTTTTGGAATTTTTCTTTATAACGAAGTCTCTAGTATATATTCGGTTTATTCGGAAAGTGTCGTACGTGATTAGCCTGTGCGGACTGCAGCGTCATGCGATAATGGGACTTCGGCCATATACAGCCAACGTAGCTGCAGGCCAGCCCGTGGATTTGAAATGTAGTCAGGAGCTACGCCGACTGTTAAGGAGCCCACGAATTGATGTGTTATTTAAAAGAGATAGCTCGCGATTAGCAAGCGGTAGATTGCGCGATTGTTCACGCTAGTATTTAGCTATACTCGCCGCATATGGCATACAACCTATTTTCGCACGTCATTTGATATAATACACAATTTAAGCAATGAGAACACTTCATTTGAACTGCTGGACACACTGTATTTTCTCAGAGATTAGCAGAGATTATCAACCATTTTAGCCAATCGATTTTGTTTTCTCTCGTGTACATTTACGGCGTAACACCAAATACATATGACAGATCGGTTCATTTATAAATATAAACAATTATCGCCATGAATGCATAAAAACACGACAAAGTGTTTTTTGAAATTTTGTTTTCAGGTAGTTTTGTTTTGGTCTTTATTTGTCCTTGCCTACCGTTTATATAACCCAAGATTATTTATGCGTCTTGATGGAAATTGCTGCAAATTCAGAACACAATTCATTGAATCGATAACTACACATTAAAACATATGGGTCGTGCTCTGTGAAAATGGGTTTAATGCATGTGCATAAAGGGTTGTCCCAGGTAAGCCTGTGCAGTCCGAAAGAATAATCAGGGACGACACTTTCCGCTTTAACTTGATTTTTTCTAAGAAGAGACTATCTTTAAACGAAAAATACAACGAAAGCAGAAAGTGTAGTCCCTGATTAGCCTGTGCGGACTGCAGGGGCTTATCTGGGACGACACTAAAGGCACATGCATTAAACCCCATTTTCACAGAGCCCGGCTCATATAGTAGCAAAAACTATATATATTTATTTATTTATTTATTTTATTTATTTAGCTTTTTTAACCATTCAGCCAAGAGGTTAAATTATATGAATATTAAGAGAACAAACATGAACGTTAAGCCTGTTTGTTGACATATGTTGACTCAAACAGTTAAGAAACGATCAAATAACCTTTTTTATCGCAAAGAAACTTTCATTTTATCTCTCATTTGGTGGAATATTAAAATAACCGTATATTGAAAAGTCCACACTGTACAAGTCTTTGATCACATCAACAACATCTTTGCTGACACCATCATACGCTTTTCGTAACGCATTTTCTCGTTGATTTTTACGTTCTTCCGACGACAAAGTATACTTGAATATTTCCGCCAAAATTATATCGGACACTAATGACGGATCTGAGCTGTTCCGAATAGACTCGAACGTACCTTGCGGATATCCTCGGTCCTCGCGAATATAGCCCTGTAGGTCACAATATACTACATATTTTCACTGTATAATTCAATGTAAAAGCGACAACTTGAAGCGAAAATAAATGCACTAATTTTCACATGGGCAATCTAATACCAACAAGTTTCCTTGACGAGCAATCTGAGCTGGTTCGAAAAAAAAGATGTTATTTACAAAGCAAAAAGGGAATTGACATAAATCAAAATCGACTGTTTTACCAACATTTTTCGGCTGTTTTCTATTGAACTGTAACCTGTTTCCGAGCAATATTTTGATAAAGCCCGTAATTCTATCATTTTTAAGTGATTACCTAATGAACAGCTATGCTAACCTTATCAATACCTTCATAATATAAAACCAGAACAACTGTCTTAATTGTACAGTATGCCTTCGAGTAAAACATGATGATTTTCTAAACGATTATTTAGTATTATTTAACCTGAATCTGAAAAGAGCGCCATATCCTTCGAGTGACCTCCAGCCATGGCATACACCGGCTAATCTCGGCCCCAGAACTCCGCTCTAGAATTGTAGCCACAATTCCCGGCAAGGATGACTGGATCCGCTTGCCTTCCAGCGTATGCATGATGAAGTTGTATTTTTCTGACGATACGTTCAGCTTTTTTAATAAGACGCCGATATCGTTTGCAAATGTTTCTTGTTTTGCAATGTACTGAGCCTTAACCTCGCAAGGTCCGCAAATAGAATAAATCGGTGCCCAGTGTCTATCTAAAGATTTGCCTGTTTTCGCTTCGTTCAAAATCCATTGCAGAAATTCTTGAAAAGAAACATCAGTTGCGCACAGTGATTTGTTTCGAATGCTTAGAACATCGTAGTTTGTGTTTATTCTAATGGGCAAGTATGATTTGTCGATGAAAGCCGAGTAAAGCCGAGAATATGGGTCCCGTGTTGGGAGAATTATTGGAACTTTGGCACTCTTAAGGTTCGTGAATGAGGAAGAAAAAGAGTAAGGACCAGCGTGAAGAGAACTGCGTTTCTTTTCTAAAAGTTTCTTGCCAAAATCGACTCCATTGTCAAGAGTTGTAAATAACAATGTCCAAAAAGTAGACCCAACTTTAGGCACTTTGCAATATCCGATATTGTAAACCTTAGAATGAAAAAAACGCCCGCGTTCCGTTCCCTTATAAGTTGCGTTGAGTAAAACGTCCTTGAAGCACGTTGTGTTTAAATGCCTTGACCTCTGTTCCAGTTCATTTAATTGACTAACCATAGAAGAGTCCTTGCTAATAAGAACACTGTCTTCTGAGTTTGTGTGGGAAAAATCATCCGGCGCGCCGCCAGATGCGGTTGGGGTTGGAGTAGATGGCCTCGTTTTCTGAAATATGGCTGGTTGCGGCGGTGGCTGAAAAGGCCATGGAGGTAGCGAAGCGCCGAGCGTCGGAAGTAGCAAAGACAAAGAAACGGGCGTCGACATAGTCAAATTGTCATTTCCCGGTAGACTGTCATTATGCTGGTGCAAGTCTCTCGCAACACCTGAAGAAAACAACACTCTTTATTTGGCTCCAGTATAGCTAAGAGATAGCGTTCCATGAAGTGAACCCTCAGTTTTAAATATTCTAACGCAATGAAAAAATAAGTCCCAAAACATTAACGGTTCTCGCACGGATTCAACTTAATTTTGAAAGCAAATCACAGTAAGCCGGGACCTATATTCTATACATAAATACATACTGTATGCAATTAGGTATACATTACAGTGATACATATAATTTGTTATACTGACCCGGGGTAAAAAAGAACGACATCTGTCTACCGAACATGACGTAGAAGACCACCAGTAACAACGCACCCCCAGTCGACAGCGATTTCAAATACAGGATTCCCATTCTGTAAAGCAAACATCACATATTAGTTATTGCTTTCGTACTTGGGGTTGAATTCTGGCACAAATCGTTGGCATTTACCCCATGATAAAACACTACGACTTATGTATACATTTCTCAAATATCAGTGAGTATATGTTGGAATTTAATGTGTATGTGTGTGTATGTGTGTATGTGTGTTTATTAATTTCGACGGACAACAGTAAAATGGTTCCAATTATAACTGCTTGAGTGCTACAACCAGCGATTACGTGACTCACAAATATTAATTTATGTCATTTGGTTGCGTAATTACGTTCTTTATACAGCGATTTTATCCAATAATTGCACCCACTAAACAAACGATAACCAATAACACGCTATAGACCGTTCCATAATTTAGTCATTACATAATTATCTCCCCTGAATTCTCCCCGCGTCCGCCATTACACTGCTGCTTAACAATCGGTAACATATATAAGAGAGCACCGATTATTCAACGGATGAATTTCTTTCTAAATTCTAAGGCCGTCATTACATGGTCATGGTTGTCTTGGAAAACTAACACATTGACACATTAAAAAAAGCATTTAATTCAATTAAATGCAATATTTTTTTATTTGATTATTTGCATCAATCTTTTAATCGTGTATGCCTTTGCATTCCAGTGTTTAATTGCCCCTTTGTTCTGCATAATCCGTTTATCTCGTTTTGATCAGATATTGTCCAGACTTAACTAACCACATGGTGTCATAAACCACACTGGGTGGCACATGACAGTCTGGTCATTAAACACAATTGATGATGCCACCATGTCTCATCTTCCTGGTAGTATTAAGCAGTCATTTGGTAAGATAATTTACCTCCGACATACTTAACAGTTGCGTAAATAAGATATGTTACATATTTTACAAATTAAAAGTTATGTCCAATATAGAATATCAGAAATTGTACACCGTAAAGATACTAGCCCGTTTAATTTATGAAAAAATAAAGTATTAAAAAAATATATAAAAATAAAACATTTAACGTATTTAGCGGGAATCGGTTAATTAAAACTACGTCATTCCGTATGAAGATTTGATGTTACGGCAATGCACGAACGATATCATAAAACAATAAATTACATTTGACACCAAACAGAGGTAAAAAATATTTAAAAAAAATATGTATGTATATAAATATATGTGTGTTAAAATGTTAGATATGTGTCACTCATACTCACTAGTAACGAGTTTTCAATATACATGAGTACACAGTTCAATTTGCATCATATGAAGTTGTGTTTTTTTTCAGTT
Organism: Dreissena polymorpha; assembly: GCF_020536995.1. Classification (NCBI taxonomy): domain Eukaryota; kingdom Metazoa; phylum Mollusca; class Bivalvia; order Myida; family Dreissenidae; genus Dreissena; species Dreissena polymorpha. Next base: position 23,181,586 of record NC_068361.1, on the reverse strand, counting down.
GTATGTTAATATTCCTCAATAGCGTCATTCTTTGTACAAAACCCATCAAATAAAAATTACATGTAAATACTGTCATGTCCGTTGCTTTTAATATTGCTTTGTAGTATGTTTATTTTCAAAGCACTCCTTACACTTTCTAACACTAATTTATTTATCACACTAGCGTCCTCATGCCATTGATAATTATATTTTTATAATTAGATGTGTTACTATTGTAATTTATTGAAGCTTTTCTGCAAAAAAAAATATTAAGGCTTATGCATATAGCTCTTTATTGTGTCAAATTGTCGGCCTTTCAGTCTTCAGATAATCTTCAATTTGATGCTCATGCCGCGTTTTTAAAGTTGCAAATAAATGTATTAATAAATTCGTTTGGCGCTTAATAATATTTTTTGAAATATAATTTAGGTGTTTTTTTATCGGAGTTTTTTTGTGTGGATTAATTGACTAAACATTTGGTGTCGTTATCCATATGTTTTGCGTTACTTCAAAGACCTATAAAATACAAATTTTAGTATTTTTAGCTTTATAGCTGTTAAATGAGTCAAAGATGAAAATATAGATATATCACATACATCGCATTCTTCCGAATAATCACATAAAAGGTCGTCAAGATCAATATCACTCTCTCATGATAAAAAGCTCGTTTTTTAACGTGACAAAATTCCATCTAAAAAAATAAATATAAATCCAAACCACAATTTTTTATCTCTAATATTAGTTAGAACAAGAAAAATAATGGAAGGCGTATCAAAAATATCATACTTAATATAATATGTTATGATTTTGGAATGTAGATTTTTATCAAATGAGATCAATTACAAACAATTAGCGGTAATTAATTGCGCGAGAATCTTTTATAAGTATTAATTAAAATATAATCTGCTTGATGTTGCGGCTATTAAAATCAACACAACAATACATGCGTGAATTGTTTGTGAAACGTTAAAAGTAACAAGTCTAATCAAAGACATAGTAAGAGCGACTGAACCGGCAAATTTTCGCCGATGATTACCACTTGATTACAGATAAAAAAACAAATACACGAAAGCATTTTAAACATTTTATTTGTAACAATCAATCTCAACTTCAAACAATCATTTAAACAACAAAAATGTGATAATCGCCTCACATTAATTCATTAAGTAATTTATTTATCCGACTACGGTGAAGCGGGTATTCTCTACGTCTTTGGCTTTTGGAATCGCAGACTCGCACAAGTTAGCAGCAGTGTAATGGCGGACAGTCACATGACTGACAATATGGCGGCGGTCAATTTATCGATTATGGAACGGTCTATACAGAAACAGCGTTGGTTTCTGAAGATAACAAGTATGGATTTTTGTTTTTTAAATCGTGAGCAGATTAAACAAATACACGACCTGTGCTAATTTCTTATGTAGAATTTAAAATCGATATATTTCGAAACTAAACATCTTCTGTTTGAATGTTTGTACGAACGAACATTTGAAGCTATGTACATAGGTTTCAAACCGTCTCTCGAGCATAATGTTTGAAGTCAAATATATTGTATATTTATATTGTATAATCACACTAATTATGATATTTTGCATAACGTCTTTGTAGATGCTTTATTTATGGTTAAATGATTTATAAAAACATACTAAAAAATAAAAGTTCTTTAATCAAGTATAGGGAGAAGTTCCAGTTTATTTATACATGTGTTAACTATAAAATTCCTTATGAAGGCAAAGTATTCTCTGACGGAAAAAAATGAAAAGATTGATGAGGAATGAAAATGTGTTTAGTAAAAGTTTCATATTAAACGAACTGCGAACATTCATTGGGAATATCTATTTGTTGTATAGTATAATAACAAATGAATGTAATATTTTCAGCTTCTTTTAAATTTCTTTCACAATTTTGACCAAGTATATTTAACGAACACTATTTATCGTACAATATGTGAAGATTAAGATTTGTGGAAAAAAGACCAAACGAACCTTAATATCCGACGATATTCCCCTCTAAACGCAGCGACAAATGCTGCAGTGACAAACTCAGAGATTTGTAACAATATCAAACGGAAGTGAAGAAACATACACCAGTGTATTCCATAATAATATAAGAAGCTGTTCAACATATGTGAACTAGAATGAAAAAATGTCGTTCATTTACATTTAAACACACATGCACAGAATAATGTAACGATTCTAATATGACTAATCAATACATTTTGCAATACATATGGACACTTTATAATCTAGGGTTCGAACGTATTTTATTGGGCATAATTTGCGTACTTATCTAAACACGTAGAACAGTGTTCGACACTAACGGGAGTCTGGTGGTCCGAGACTCCAGGAAATGAGACTCGGACTCCTTGTTTTTGTTTGAAAGATGTCCGTCGGACCCCTTCAAAATCATCTTTGAATTATAAAAAAATCCCTTCGTTTCGCAAAATCAAAAGGTCTGTTAAAAAAATATCTTACTCAGAAATAGTCATTGTCGAACACTATCTTTAAAAACCTTAAGTTGCATTTTAATTGTCACGTTAAAATTGAAATAATTTAATACTCACCCTCTACATACTGCAAAAGGAAGTTTTTTATACCAAGTCATAACCGCACACTTTAGCCACTGTTTGAGAACTGCAAGAGTGCCTCTTAACAAGGAAGATTATAGGCTGCTGGTCTATTGATAGTGATCAGTATTATACAAAACCAGAACAATAACATCATTGTGACTATGCACTTGAACAGTATTTTTCTTTTATCCCACGAAAACCCCTGTCTGGTCTACACGTTTGTCTTCAGAAGATGCATTGTTTATACATATAATTGTATTATAATAATGAAACAATTTTTATTGTCAATTGTATAGTTTATGTAAGCAAAAAAATAAAATTCCATTTACCAGTTTTAGTGAAACGACTTGAAACGCAAAAGGACCCCAGTCTGTTAACAATATTTTTAAATAAAAACCCTGTTCACAGTGCTGTGTCATATCTTACACAGATGCACCTAGCAAGAGTCCTTATTAGATCAAATGAGCACAACTTACTTACAGTGAGCTTTTGTGATTACATTTTGCACATTTTTAATAATCGTTCCTACATGGTCCTAATTCAAAATATACATTGTTTACACTAGAGGTTATATTTATTTCCAATATATAAGAAACTTTGTCGGAAGATTTGTCGAAATTACAATTGGGTAAATTACAAAACTGCATTCAAAAACTTGGTTACCATGTCAAATTAAATGACAAATTTCTTAGCATTCCCGAAGTTTAACAAATCCTCATGAAATTTGCTACGAACGCTTTTTAAATGGTATACCTGCCGAGTTTGAAAAGGGTTCAGGTCTGCTGAAAAATATAAGTACCAGTGAGCCTAGACGTTTTCCTTATGAGGGTGAAACTTTGAACAATCAAGAATTCAAATGTTCTGTTAAATCATCATGAAACAATCAGAACAATAGTGCTCATGCTATTCCAACTGAATACGAAATTAATTCTATCCATCCGTTCCAAAATACGACTTAAGGTGAAAGTAGTTTAGGGAGGGATTATTTAGGTGTCACTCTTGTTAATCGTTCGGTTTGTCCGAAGTGTTTTAATGTTTTTTGAATAATACCCTGGGGTGAAAATTTGCCCGTCTCTGAGGGTTACATGCTTTATATGTTTGGAGAAAAAATTAAACAATGTCTTCTCTGAAACCGCAAGGCCAAGAAGTTTGGTTTTTAGCAGGTATCATTTTATTGTGGTCCTCTACCAAGTTTTTTTTAAATATCGTCCCTCGGGTAAAAACTGGCTACGCCAAATGATGAAGACATATTTTAAGACTTGCATATTAAAAAAGTTTTCTTCTAAAAAAGTTAGGACAGGGATTTATTTTTTGTTTTACATCATATACTGGTCCTGTAACAACTTTGTTAAAATCTTCCCTTTTGTAAAACGGTCCCAATGCACTAAGGATGGGAACGACTGTGAATCAGTTGTGCGTAAAGAACCCCATGTCACTATCAATCAATAAATTCAAGTGCTTTGTGACGGTTAGTTGGCTTTGTTACATATTATGTTAACTATTATAGGAATAAAGCAATGGACTGTTACAACAATTCCCGAGGCTCAACAAGCAAGCATATATAAATGCATTATAGAAAATCATATTTTTTTAATTACAATAATAAGCTTAAATATTACTGGAATGTGTAAAATGATTTTGCAATCTGAGATAACAAATGACAACAAAGATTGAACAGCAGTCACGTTGAACTTCGATCTGAAACCAAACGACAAAGAGGATTGAATAATTTATGGTTAAGATGTGTCGTTAATCAAAAAAAATCGGTATAAAAAGTGTCATAATGTTTGGACTTCCTGAAGTATGATAGGACTCCAAAATTTCAGAAAAAAGGAGTCCAAAAAAATCCTTACTCAGAATAATAAGTGTCAAACACTGCTCACACATCGACAAAGTTTCATTGATGTTTATTTTGCTCCTTAAAGTGGGACTGCATGATGTTTATATGTGTTAAATTGTAATATATTGATAAAAATATGTTATAATAACACAAAATTGGCAAGAAAAATTATACATTGAAGACGAATTTCATAAAATGCAGCAAAGACACTTAAGCGCACCGAGCCGATTGTGACGAAGATATTTCGTACATATTTTCCTACAATAACCGAAGCATTCGTCATTTTATTAGGATCGGAGTAAGTGTTCGTGTGTCGTATGAATAGATATCGTTGCAGGAAATTAAAATGATCCGTAAAACTAAATTTAGATTCACGTCGTACATGAATGATATACATGCTGGGGAATTGACTGTACAGACATTTTCGATTTCATAATTAAATATCTGGTTTATTTCGCATTTTTTAGACACATGACCTTAACTTTAATTTATATTGAAATATATGTATAATAAGATTTTTACACATGTTATATTAATTCATAAATATTTGACAAAATTGTGCAGTCCCGCTTTAAATGTTAATACAAACACTTTCCAAGGTCCAGTAATATTACAATGTATAATCATCAAGATACTTGCGAAACCGTTAACGGGCTTCACCCGTGACAATTAGAAATTGTGAAACAACATCTCTGCTTGTGTAGTGTGTACTGGCTTACTTTTACACAAAAATACCCATTAAACAACAGACGCTAGTATGTACTATAAGGAAAGATGCGTAACTTAGTCATGAAACGTACAGCTATTACACTATGCATGTATATTTTTAAATTACATATAGGCCTGGGGCTTTTCTTGTCAATATAAATATGAATATATGTCTGGATATATAACACAATTAATTAACCATACGACCACGCCATTAATCCGTTGTTTTTATAAACATAAGGCTAAACCATGAAATTGATATTTTTGTTAATAATGATTTTCTCAAATTTTTATTCGATCAGGTTATAACGTAACAGTATGCAACACTTGTATAGTGCTAATTTTGTTTTAAATTTGCTCAATTTTAAATTTTTGTACATTGTTGTGTGAGAATATTTCATACGAAAAAGCATTAACCATGCAACCATGCCCCTCTGACACGTCTTGCCTTCTTGCGGGTTTGATTTACCAGTGCTCGGAAAATATGTACGTATCTGGAATCATTTGTTGCGTGCGTAATACAGCTACTGATCAATCATTAAATAAGCCACATGAATGTATTTGAACACAAACTCGTACCGTACTTGTTACACATCCGTTACACAGAATCACCGTAAACATAAGTAAATTTTATTGTGTCACCAAAATTACCCCCTCAAAATTTTATACAGGTCCGTGAATAATTGTAAGTGTAAAGACACAACCTTCAACAATTTGTAGCATACGGAACTTGGCATTTAGATGACATTGTGGGAACCCGATGACATCACTGCATGAATACGTCATCAAAGCTATTGGTTGCCAAACATATTACTGAGTAATCACGAATGGGTACCGGTACTAATGTATGTAATGTCACATTAAGATTTACTGTTGAATGAATTTAAAATAAAGTAAATAATTATAGATTGTCATTTTGTGACCTTTTAACAGTGATGCTGCTCACGTGAAGATAATTAATCGAATCCTGGATTAATTTGAATGAAATCATTGGAAAATATTAAACTACGATTCTTTTGCTTATATACTGGACGTACGGCATATCGGTGTATTGAGGTTTTGTCTTCAAATAAAAAAATAATGTCATAAATGAAATAAAACCCATTCGTTTGTTGTTAATTACCCTTTTTGTGTTGAAATTAAGTTTCACTATGATATGATTTGAATGTGTATCTTCGTTATTGGCTGCGTCCTAGTACGGTCGGAGGCCATTTTGTTTGTTATGAAGAGTACTGCGTATCGGCATTCTAAACATAGATGGTGACGTCACTAAGTTATTGTCACCTCTATACTTAGACGCATAACGCACCTCCATTTGGAGGCATTTATGACTACGACACAAAGAAGTCCGCGGATGAATGAAGAATTTGCTTTATAAGTAAACATTAATGTTATAATTTAAAAGTAGAGTATTATTTTGTTCAATATTACGGTCTTATGTTAGTATCAATTATAATTTTCGTTAGTTTTCAACAATGTCGCTCTTTATTCATGTTTTTTAAAACAGAACTTTCACTTTCGGTTGTATAACAACATGTATCCTTTATTGACGAAAGTTTGCAATGAAATAGCGTTTTCAAAACCGCTTAAAAAGTTTCAGAAGGTGTGTCTGATGCATGTTTTGAAAAGACACAATGTCATAGCTATATTGCCGACTAGTATGGGAACAATTTGATATTTCAAGTGGCCCCATTTGCATTGCAAGAGAAGTTCAAATTGACTTGTTCAGTTTGTTAAATTTTGAAACCCTTATTATATATGTTTTTATAAGTGCCTGATAGATTTCTTTCTTTAAATAATTGAAATCATTGAACAATTAAGTAAAAGCACAGCATTGATGTTCTATGATTGTCATTTTTAGTGGAATAGTATGTTACAATAAAACAATTATAACTATTGTATTAATGAATTTAGATTAGGTGTCATTTTTAAATGGGGTAGTAATTCATTATATGACATTAGCACATTATGTAGTTGAAAAATAAATAACACATTAATGACTTACCATAGTGAAATAAAGTAGCATATAATATGTTGCAGGTCATAAAATGTAAAACTGAAGTTCAAACTCAGAAGAAGCTTTACAAATATTTTACACTGACAACACTGTTGATTTTCCAAAAAAAAATCCTTCCTATCTTCCTGCCGTAGTTTTTTGGGGAAAATTTAAATATTATTAATATCATTGAGTTAAATTATTAAAATATCAATATGTTTTTATTACATTAGCTAATTATAGTATTATATTATTAATAATGAAATACTTTGCAAGGAAAGTCCAATTCTGTTTTAATAAGTCTTAATTAGCTACTAGTAAAATTGAAAATATCAGTGACATCCAATAATTGGATTATATGCGTGTGAATGCATATGTTTTTTTGACAGTTACATAGTACCCTATTTAATTGTATAACAACAAATAACTATAGTTCCACAACCCAGCCCAAGTTTACACAAACTGAATTAATTCATCAATTAATCCTATTTAATTATATTAAAAACAACATGTGTAAGATTTTGAGAATATCCCATGTATTCCTCTAGTATTCCTTTAGTACACCCATGGTTGGCACCAATCGACCGCCCCCGGTTTTAACCGGCGGTTTTTACCGGTTAAAACCGCCCCGGTCAATACTCCCAAATTTGTCATTACTGGTCAATACTGGTCGATTGAACTTTACCCCCAATTTTGATAAATATTCCATGCTTAATTAACAATATTGATAATATAAATTAAACAGACATGTTGCCAATAATGTCTTAAGTTATAATACCCACTTTTTTATACCTGTTCATGCAAATAAGTCAATGTTGGTCAACTGGATTTTTCTGGTTGATTGATTTTTTTTTCAATTCTAATGAATCATAAATGCTCAGAAAATTCTGTGCTTGATTCAACACGAACCTGTCAATTACTGTGTATTAGTTGTTCCTCATGCCCCACTGTCCCCAGTCTTCTCACAGTCTTCTCACCTATACAGGTAAGGGCATCCAAAACTGATAATAGGGCCTTAAATGGCACCTTCTTGACACAACCCTTACTTGTCATGTATTCTTGCCTGGATTTCTTTAAGTACTTTTTAAACAAAATAGTGAAAAAAATATTTTAATTTCCATTGATATAAAAATTTAAAAAAAACATAATTAGAAATAATTATTAAAAGAAAGTAGAGTAGACCCACAATTGGTAAACATTATTTGTTGGCAAAATCAAGACCTTTGATTGCTTATTCATTTGAAGACCAATTGAACTTTAAAATATGAAAACCCTCTTAATACAGAAAGGCGACAAGTTAGAAGTAACTATTAAATTAATAGCAAGTTATCTCCTTTTGTGTGAGTGAAATGAAATAGCCTACGGGCAGATTTGCTTCATTGTCACTTTCAGAGACATAACACTGCATGCATATTATTACCAATTAAGGCTTAGGGGCCAGATTTATGACCCTAGTTCTGTTTGTCATTCTGCCTATCAAATAGATATATCAATAGATCAGTGAAATGATTTATTATTGTTGTTTTTAGGAAAGCCTCAAACAAATTTTACCAATTAAATCGATCTAATTAGAATTGTTTTTATAAGTACCTGCTTTTTTTCATTTATTGAGATCCTTGAAAAATTGAGTAAAAACACAGCTTTGATGTTCTTTGATGGTCATTTAAAGTGGAATAGGTGTGATTTTTAATGAAGAATAATAACTATATCCAAGTTTTAACTGAAACACAAATTATTTTGACTAAATAAATATCATATTGGGATATTTATTTTGAGACAAGTAAATAAAATTGTTATGTAACATTTAAATTATAATGTCCCAATACAGCTAGTATGAACATTTTACATTGATTTGTAGTACTCAGGTGTTACCTCTCAAAAATATTCTTTAAAACTTAAAGGAAACCCAACGATGAAAATATTTTCAAAACCAGGCAAATAATAGGAAAGTTATGTTTTCACTAATATTAAGTAACAACACACACCTACCATTGAACAATATATCAGGCACTTATGGTGCAATATACAAGCGTTAATTGGATTAGCAAGTGTATATAACAAGATAACAGCTATTGTATGAAGGGGTACTTATGGTGCAATATACAGGCCCATTAATCAGCATTGATGAGATTAGGTGACATCTTTGAAGGGGGATAGTCATTCATAAGATGAGATTAGTACATTATCATACAAAAACATTTTTATATAGTTTATCACTGTTTTAATTATTATTAATAAATTGCTTTGAGGTTACCTTTTTTTAATTCATAAAGTTATTAATTTTCCTTAAATTCCACAAATTCATTTAATAAAAACGGGTAATTGTGTTTTGTGTTTCTTATATCAATAAGTTTTTATTACATTTGCTAATAAATTATATTATTAATAATGAAATAATGTGCAAGGAAAGTTCAATTCTGTTTTAATTAGTCTAAATGAGTTATTAGTAAAAATAAAATATCAGCGACGTCCAATAATTTGATAATAAACATATGAATGCATGAAAAAAAATGTTGACAGTTACAAAGTAAATATTTATTTATCATATTTAACTGTTACAAGGAAAACAGTTTCAAATTAATTTAAATTTGATTTTACCATTTTTCAATTCACCAATTGACCATATTTAATTGGATAAAAAACAACAAACACTACATTAACACAACCCTGCCCAGGTTCACTCAAACTGAAATAAGGTGTCAATTGTGTATTCAAAACGGGTCTTGATTACACATTATTCTTGGTTGCATTTGTGTTGAGCAACATGTATAAGATACTCAGTAAGATTTTGAGGACATTCCATGTATTCCACTAGTACACCAACATGCACTTACTTATGATTTACATGCAATCATTACACAGTTAAACCCTCCAAAAAACAATTCTAAAACCAAAAAACCATACAAGCTGCTTCATAGATATTAAAACTTAATTAAAGACTTCATAAACAAAATAATAATTTTGATAATAAACAAAGATTAAACTTCAGCCGAACAATTATAAATTTATGGGGGGGGGGGGGGGAAACATCTGCACTAAAACTAAAATGGGGGGGAACGTCTGGGGAGGAAACGTCTTTGGGGGGAAACGTCTTGGGGGGGGGGGGGGAAATTACCGGAAACCATTCCCCAAATGGTGAGAAAAAAAAACACTGGCATATAAATTAAATGGAAAACATACAATATTATGTCAAGAAAAATAAAGCTGTAAAAATCTCACCTGCTTGTCTTTGATGTTGCAATTAGCACATTCAGCATATTCAGTATCTACTAAATAAATATATGAAAGTGCCAAATGTCCAAGATACCATGACGTCTTCCTCAAAATGTTAGATCCTTCGAACTGCATTTTATTTTATCCCTGACTAATCCTCTCACACATTAGGCCTACATGTAAGATTCCTTGTAATGTTCACAGCGTTTATTTTAAATCGTTTACGTTCTCAAATTTCAGCAGGTATTTAATTATAAATATTTATTTATGATTTAGATTTATTTACTATTTCGAAGATACAGTCTTGCAACATGTTTAGTTAGTCTAAGTTACGTGTTTAGTGATTCTTACAAACAATAGACTGACATGAAAAGTGGCTCCTTTTGAAGCACAAACTGCATCCAACTATATATTACAGCTGGCCCGGTTTGATTGGGCCTGTTTTTGATAATAATTAATTACCATTTTTCACTTCCGTGTTTATTATGTTTACCAACGCCATGATGGAAAAAAGTCCGTTTCCCACAATGCTTAGCGCGCATTCACACAGGTCAGTAAAGACCGGTGTGACACAATGGCGTATCGGTGTATTCACGGTTAGCTCCCTTTTAGATTAGATAAGAGTGATAGTTTGTTGAACAAAATACATACACTTTGACCTTTTATTTCATGAATTTGCATATTTTAATGTAAATTAATGAAAATATATGTGTATTATATAAACGTAACGACTACTTTAATCATGAATACACATTTCAACAACAATTTAACAACAATTTTTCAATTCCTAGTTTCCAAGTTTTAACAATGTTATATTGGTTTATGTCTCACAGTGGGGGCAAAGAAAAATGCCCCCTCTTCGCACAAACTTTACTGATGTGCAATATTTGAAACGAGTGCGATGTTCAAACTTGCTGCACAATCCCCATTGGATAAATTCAAGCTGATAGGTTGACCTTTCTGGCGCTCGACATTTGCACACGCAAAAAGGTCTACATTCTGACAAACCTTCACAAGCACTCTCACTTTCCGTTTCCTCCATGTAATCCTTGTGATTTGTACCAGACGTACATGGTAAGGGTGACAAAACTCGGCGTGGAATTTGAGTTCCCTTTGTAGGTCTTCCGGGAGTATCATCTGAAGTCATGAACTTTTGTTTTGTTGGGGCCATGATGTTAACGTGGATTGACGGAGGATGTTTCCTTTTTTCTCAGACTTTGTTGATGCAGTTGTTTTTACATTCCAAAAAGTTTCCATGTTCAGCTGTTGACAGATTTTCTTTATATATAAAAAAGAAGGTGCAAATGAACTCAACAATCCTTTGTGCTCTATGTTTAACAACTCTTTTGAATCTGGTGATATACCCGAAGACTGGAAACTTGCTCATATAACTACACTATATAAGAACAAAGGAGACAACACAAACAAAATGAACTAACTACAGACCAATTTCGTTAACGTATATACCCTGTATATTGTGTGAAAAATCAATTCAGGACGTAGTAATGAAACATATGGAGGAAAATGACCTTTTTAGTCCACTACAGTACGGGTTCCGAAGTAAACGCAGTTGCGTACTACAATTATTGGACGTAGTTGAGGATTTATATAGATTTCTTGATAGTGGCAAACAAATTGACATGATCTATTTGGATACTCAAAAAGCATTCAATAGTGTTCCGCATAGGCGTTTGATCAAGAAGCTCGAATCTTACGGCATACGGGGAGAAGTGTTAAAATTGATTGAGAATTTCTTATCGGACGGGAACAGCGTGTAGTTCTCAATGGCGGAACATCTGACTGACAAAACGTTACTTCCGACATTCCCAGGCGACAGTGCTTGGACCAGTTTTGTGTGTAATATATATGAATGATTTTACCCGACCAAGTTATCAACCTATTAAAATGTTTGCCGACGCCACGAAGATTTATGCTGCAGTTGATTCAGTAAATGACCAAATTTCTTTACAAGAAGATCTCTACAATCTATGTGAATGAAGTAATGACTGGTTAATGAAATTTAATATAACAAAGTATAAATGCATCCAGTAGGGAAACGTGAATCATCACTTTAACTACAAAATGAACGACAACAATAACACTGCATTTGAACTAGCTTTTGAAAGTGAAAAATGCGATTTAGGGATACTGTTTCAACAAAACCTGAAATTCGATACACACATCACAACCAAATCCAACAATGTAAATCGCTTGCTTGCAATGATTAAACATACATTTACATTATTGGACAAAGATTTATTTCGGTGTATATACAATATAAAGAAGTGAAACTCCAGCTGCTGGAGCAGTATTTAATTCTTATTAAAACAAGTCATAAATTCGCTCAATATTGGACTACGGTTCACCAGTTTGGAACCAACATCAAAGAAAATGAGCGAAGTCTTAGAAAATGTTCAAAGACGTAGCACGAAAATAGTTCCAGGCTTACGACTTCTGTCATATGAAGAAAGGTTAAAACTGTTAAACCTACCAACCCTATATTACAGACGAAAACGTTTTGACATTATTCAGCACTTGAAAAATCGTACATGGATACGAATAGGTGGACATTGAAAAACTCTTATCTTTCAACGACAACATCACCAGAGTTCATATATATATCAGATTGTTAAAGGTCAGTGAAATAATTCGCTCCGTTTAAACTCATGCTCAAACCGGTGTATAAATTGACTGGAACATATTGCCAGAAGATATTGTTCTGAGTGACTCCATTAACATATTTAAAAGTAAACTCGATAAATTGTGGTATCCGGAAAGATTCTCTCTGGAAGAAGTTTATAAAGTCCCGGAAGCGGTATCAGAAAACTGATGTATACATGAGGGATCATAACAAGCAAGGTGACATTAGACGTGTGTGGGGGGAGAACACAAACACAATGTTATTTTGTTTACCCCATTCAGCCAGTGTAAGATTCATGTGGGACTTATGCCCATAAAAGAGAATCATCACAGGTTCCGGACCATTGCATGGCACATGCTGCTTAAAATGATTTTTCCGGTAGTGCAGGCACACATCAGAGTTAGACCAGCCAGATTCCGTTACCGTCCCAGCGGACCCCGGGCTGTAGCCATCCAAGAGGTCATCTCTCCGACGTTGACCTGGGAATATGTAGAATGGCGGTAAGCTTACTCCTGCAGCACTGCCACCAGCTATGATGGTGACATTTTTAGCTCTGGTTGACGTACTGAGTTAACGTTTTGTCCTTTCCAGGGTTGTGTTTCATAATCAAGACGGTTCTTCAATGTTCCACATATATTGAGGACTATCACTGCTGTTATTTGCTTCAAGGACTTTATTCAGCTCAGAAAAATAAGATTATTTCATTTCAGCTGAAGTGAATTTGGTCCTGGCCATGGACAGTGTTTGGGTCAGAATGATACATGGGTTGCATAATTTAAACGCATTGTTCCATGAAGGCGAAAATTCAAGATCAGTTGTTTTGTAACTTCTCAAGGCTTATCCCTTATGGCAAAGTCAGTGACCAGTCTCAGAAACTCTCGCATAGAATAGCCGTACCCTATCTTGCTAATGTAATCCACATAACTAACCAGTTGGGCCTCCTCCGCTTTATTATCCCCCGCCATCGGCGGAGGGATTTTGTTTTGGCGTTATCCGTCCGTCCGTCTTTCCGTCCGTCCGGAGCCATATCTTGGAAGTTCTTTGGCGGATTTCATTGAAACTTGGTATGAGTATATAAAATATATGGATAAGGGGATGATGCTCGCCAAATGGCATTCTACACCATCTGTTAATAACAGAGTTATGGCCCTTTGTATCTTGAAAAAAATGGTTTTTTGATTGTTAAATATAACATTTTTGTGTCTAGAAGCATATTGGCGGGGAATATCAATTCAACGAATTTGCTTGTTTAATAGAGGCCCTAAGTCACAATACACATAATCAGGCCCAACCGGCTGGTTTCCCAATGTATGTTCTGTCCCTTAGGGTACTTTCGGGTACTCCATAAAACCTTGAAGCCTTGTAGACTGACATCCTATTTCCTATTTTACATTAATAAAAGGGCATGTATCACTTATAAATTTATATACAATTATCAAAACTGTGGTCACCGCTATGGAAAGGTCAATACAAACCAACGAAGGTTCAAATAATTAGCTTATTCATTGATATCAGGAATATATTTTCGTGATAATTTTAGAGAAAAAATGGATCAGTATTAATAACACATTATTTCCAAGTAATATTTTTATTAATTGGTATTTGATATATTCCTAAGGATCTGTATTGCTCGATTGTTTGGATGATGTTACATTTTCTATAAGCGTTATGAACGGTATTTCTGGAGGACGTCATTTATTAAAGTGAGTTCAATATTGTATATTAGATGTTTTTTTTAAGAAGTGGTATGGAGTCACCTTTTACAAATTTGGTAAAGCCTTGTAAAAAAGGGGTTTTAATGCATGTGCGTACGGCATCGTTCCAGATTGATCTATGCAGTCCACACAGGCTGATCAGGGACGACACTTTCCGCTTTTTAGGGTATTTTTCGTTTCAATAAAGTCTATTCTTAGCAAAAAAATCAAGTTTAGGCGTAAAGTGGCGTCCCAGATTAGCCTGTGCGGACTGCACACATGCATTAAACCCCCTTTTCACAGAACAAGGCCCATGAACAAAAACAACCACACCGATTCAGATATGCAGTGAGCGCAGTACAATAGTTAAACCAGGCATATTTACCAATAAAAGGTAAAGTCCGAAAATATTTGCGAAAACTCTAGATTACAGAAATCTTGTAAATGGAAATTTTCGACCAAATAAAAATTATGATCTGGCAACTTAACTTATAGATTCTGATAATTTGTGCGATGCTTTAAAAATGAGTCGACATGTTTTTACCGGGTAAAGTTTTATTTGTTTGTAACAAGCATTTTTAGTGTACAGATATATAGACCGTCCGCTACAACCGTATTTGCATGTATTCCCTATGTATCGTCCTTCAAATTGAACATGAACTGATCACCGTTTGGATTGTATGGAATTTTTAAGTCCACATAAAAACTCAAAATCAACGAACATTTCGCAAAATATTTCGTAAAATATCCAAAATTTCAACGCTAGATGTGCTATGGCAACGCAGATTAAACGCGATACAAAGTGCTCGTCTTATGTTATGTCACAATATATTCCACGTGAATTTCCCGCGACGATATCCGAACATTTACAAGCAAACGCGATATTGGCTTGATGCAGCGTCGGAAGCACGACGAAGCTTTCATGAGTTGCCCGAAGGTAATGTCGCGTTCGCTCGCCAATGTTCGGATAGCGTCTGGAGAAATTCACGTGGAATATATTCTCAAACAAAAAAAAACGTGCATTTTTATTTTTGAAATATTGTACGAAATATTCGTTGATTTTGAGTGTTAATGGGCTTTTAAATGTTTACTGTGTTGTTGTTGTTTTTTTCAGACTAATTATAAGCGACTGATACCGTTACAGTGGTTTCATGATTCAGAGACACCTTTCATTAACGAGAATAATATCTTTCAGCTGTTATGTTTATCAACGCAACGTGGTCACGGTGGGTCATGTGGTTTATAATATAATCTCCATAATGGATTTAAAGTTATCACTGTAATATAACCCGGTTCTAAACGTCCGTGAGCAATACACAACAGTATACTATCCATTTGGAATGTGAGCGATTGTGAACGATAGGCGAACAATCCACGCGTCACGTGTGGAACACAGAAATGCAAACTATCAACGCATCACGTGTGCAATACAGAAAGACAAACTATGCACGCGTCACGTGAGCACTACAGAAAAACAAACTATGCACGCGTCACGTGAGCACTACAGAAGGGCAAACTATCAACGCGTCACGTGTGCAATAGAAGGAGGCAAACTATCCACGTATCACGTGTGCAATACAGAAAGGCAAATTATCTACGCGTCAAGTGAGCAATAGAGAGAGGCAAACTATACTTGCGTCACGTGAGCAATCCAGAAAGGCAAACTATGCACGCGTCACGTAAGCAATACAGACTTGCAAACTATCCACGCATCACGTGAGCAATACAGAGAGGCAAACTATAACAGCGTCTTAGCAGCTTATTTATTACAGTAGCTAAAAATAGAATTCAGATGGACTTAATATCACGTATTGCTTGTCAAACATAGATTCTTTATGGTGCACATTCAGACAGTGAATAATGGGAATACTGTTCACAACAATTTCAATATCTTTATAGGAAAGCCAGACGGAAATAAATCATAAACGGTTTAAATAAAAATTAAGTAACTATTTTCCCAACGAAGTCCATGAACAACGCAATAAACTACAATGTTTGGACATTTGGAGAAACATTAATACATGTTACATTGTTCATCCTAAAATTTATATACATATTTGCTTAAATTATTGTTCATATAATGGCAAACATGTTTGATTTGTGTATGTCTTACCATTAAATAGGTTAGTTTTAAGCGCGTTGATACTTTTGTAATGTGTATATAGCATTATGACAAGCCGTATACATGATTTAATGAAAAAATGTTATGTTCTGTTCTAAAAAATCTAATAAAAACATTCAGTTATAACGCAGTATTATTAATACGCAATGCCACTGTATTGTTCACCCACACAATATCTGAACATCGATAACGATTACAATATTGTAAAATAGAGTGTGTTTTTTATTTCTGTAAGAACAGTTTAATATGATACATTTTAACGTACTCTTCACTGGGATAAAGCAACAAAAACAATCAATCTTAATACACATCCCCCCAGATTGATATATGAATATCTAGCTTTACTTGCTAACTTAAAGCTCATCGTCATGCAAGAGATAGAATGTAATAAAATGCATATGTACAATGTAATAATACAGAAAACAGTTATTTCAAGTTTCAAAATATATATCGTCCTAATGCTGAAAAAAATGCGGCGCAAATATGCATCAACAAAAACGTGTACGTATAGAAAACATTTTTATCGCGTCAATGCCCCCGTCAGCAATCAAGATCGACACAGGTTGCCGTCGATGTAGCAGTGGCAACAGTAGCGACCGCAATGAGCGCTCATGTACTGACGGTAGTCGGGGTGCAGACAGTCCTTCCGATAGTACATCTCGCATCTCACATTGACGTCACGTGGTCTGTCCACAGCACCTGCAGGGATCAGCTTATATGTTATTTATAATAAGAACAGCTTTCAGTGCTTAAAAATGTGCATAATGCATGTGCGTAAAGTGTCATCCCAGATTAGCCTGTGTGGACTGCACAGGCTAAACAGGGACAACACTTTCTACCTAAAATGTTTGTTTTTTGTGTTAAAAATAATACAAACAGACAGTGTCTCTTCAGATTAGCCTGTGCGGACACTGTACACACATGCATTGAGCCCAGTTTTCCTGGAGCAATATTCATATTCTAAATGAAATGATTGGGTATTTCCATTATAAACACAATACTTCCGCTCATACCTATAACATGGGTCGTCACTGTTTGTGTCCACGATGCCTGTGGATATGGTACATAAGAGGAAGTATGTTGTTTATGTATTCATAAAATATTTCAAGATTGTCACCTATATGTCTGTAGACAAAGAAAAAAAGGACTGTTGTTAATATTGACAAATAGCAAACTAAAAGAAGTCTTCATTCACGAGTCAAGCATGGAAATACTTGTATATTGTAAGTTGACTTCTTCGAAATAGTGTTCGAATAATCATAGTTATTTACATGTAAACACGTAATGACCGTTCTAATAGTACCGCCGTAGTGCTTTTTATCACACCATCGCATTGATCTCTGCCTGATATAACGTTGCCTGATATATTTTTTTATTTCGTGGTCAACAGGAAGTTCTTATATCAGTCAATGTTTGGAGTTACGTGGAATTTGCAATAAAGTAACAAGTTCTATTAACATGAATCAGTTTCAACAAAACAAACAATTTGATACCAAGAACGTTTATATTTTATTCAAGTTTAAAGTAATAAGTCACAAATATGTTGTTTTTTTAAATCACCACAGACCGCACTACAGATGTTAAATGACGTCATAAAATAGAAATAAATTTTAAATATCGATATAGTCATTGCATTCGCAAGTGTTGCGCAGAAAGTCAAGACAAATGATAACTGTATGCTCATCCTCAACTATTTAAACAAACGATTTAACACGCTTATGTCAACATTGACACCTTCATCAAAATGTAAATTTCAATACACATCTCAAAAATGGCGTCTCCAAACTATTCGGTGAAGTTGGTTCTTCGATTAAATTTGTCGCTGCAGGCCATTCCTGATATCCAATTCAAGACGTTTATAATTAAAGCGGGTGTACTCTTCCCATTCGTAGTGAAAACAACTTGTTTTCTCTATACGATGTTAAAATAAGCGATTACTCGTGTCGTCTATTCAAACGACGTTGCTACATGTATGTCAACGTGTAAAAGCATAATCAGCAAAATCAGCGGTGAACCGTACATTTTAAATATCAAAATGGATTGTTTTGCAGACTTTTAGGAAAATGTGGTATGATAAACAGAAAAACAGGTTACTGGCCCATCTTTTGTCATATATCAGACTCGGCACGAATAAAATAAGACTCAGCAAGCCTCGCCGTTATATTATTCTAAGCCTCGCCTGATATATTACAAAACGATGGGACAGTAACCTGTTTTATCCCATTTTCAACGCGACATTGACGGCATAACACGTTGTGGAATATACTAGCCTGTCTTCAACACTGTGGAATATACCTGTCGCGTGCACGGACTACTTTTCAAATGACGTCATGCGATATGCGCTAAAATTAGGTCGATATTGTTTGGTTCATTGATCGAAGTTTAACTTAAAAACTAAGAATGTACAACAAGCCATAAACATATCGCACAATTCATAAATAAGCTGCAATGTTTGCTCTCCTATTTAATTCACGTTAGGCATACAGCTGTGTAAAGTATAAGCTGGTAAAAAAAGCATCAAACTGGAATTGGGAACGTCCCAATTTGTACACGGGTATTATCTACTCATTATCTGTTGTTTTCCATGCTTTGTGTATTTATATATTAAATTATTTTCTTGTACAATAAGGGCATTTACCACAGATAAATAAAACACTGTGCAAGTTTAAACATAATTATGTTTGTATGCAGAAATCTGCAAATGCAACCGAGTTTACCAACGGCTATTATTAGATAAACTGCTCCGGCTCATTTGAACAGCAGTAATGAAGAGTGCATGACGTAGCGTGTGACGAAGAAGAAAGTTTATTGAGTTCATAAACTCATTTGAATATAGTGATAGTATGGCATAAGGGTCTTTATTTAACTATGCTAAAATAATTATTAAAGACCCTAGATGCAAAATCGTCAATTATTGAGTTAAATGGATTATTAGATGGATTTTAAAGGATAATTAAAGGTAAGATACTAGTTCTAACGTGTTTTGGTTTTTGTTTGTACATTTGTCGTTTCCTGTTATCGGGGAAATGATTTTAACATGGGCGCGATGCATCGGATCACACACGGCATACCCATAACATTATATAAAAAAACACGTTCTGCGCGTCCTTAAATTCGTCGTCCAAAGTCGGAAAACGTATTTCCCTGTATATTAAGTCAAATAAAGTGTCAGTCGCTGCAATTGTCTGTTTACTCGTCAAAATTGTCAAGGTCGTCGATAGCTAAAGAAACTTCAGCGTACAGTTTATATAATATTGACAGACCTGTACAAACTCGCGCTAGTCAAAAATCATAAAAGCGACATTTAAAGTTATGGTAGCCAGAACTAGGTCGTCGATGGTGTACATGTATGTTGACACCGACATCATTTTGTCAGGAGAAATCGCCGCCATATTGGATTTTGATCATTTTCTTTCGAAAATAAAATGAATTATAGTAAAGTAAAATCTTCTTTTCGCGGTCGTAATGTGTTACAATTCGCATACTGCGTAAAATTGAATCGAGGCATATGGTGATATTTTTACTTGTTTTACAGTTTGTGTGTGAATTTTTTAAAGACTATTTTGTGTACCAGAACAAATACATGTATATCACTACGCATGGTTACATTTGTTAGATTTTAAGCGCTTTTAAGACTGAATTAAAATTATTGTTAAGTATATTAGATCTATTTAATTTATGTTAAATGTCACGTTGTAAAAAATCAAATGGGATAAATAGAATACTAGGATTAGCGTTGAATACAGAGAAGTTTATGTTGCTCGGCTCGAACACCGAAAGCGCTGGCCGAGGCTCGACTCCCGGCGTTCTAAGCCTCGCAACATAAGCTTCTCTGTATTCAACGCTAACCTAGTATTCTCTATATTCTCTATATAGCACCATATATCAAATCAATGTTAATTGGCGAATACACGATTTAAAACTTTGTATTTACTTTTATTTCATTTACAAGCTCATGTTCTCTATATACCTGTTAGTGGAAAAATTAATTTATTGTATTTTGTTCAAGACCTACATAATTGTTCAAATTGTGAAACAAAACAAAAATGTCAACTGACATCAGGAGAAACGACACAATAACATCATTAATATCGCGCGCTTTTGTTGTATTTTATGTTTTTATTTGTGTTAAGTTACGAGAAGCATTCAGGTTGATGATACGCAACAATGCATGAGGCATAGACGTTGTGTGTGTGTGCTAGCTATTCATGATGATTTCATTTTGCACTACTTTGTTTTAGTTATTTTCGGGGGCACATCTTTTTTACCCATTTATGGATGTTCGAAATAACAGTCCCTTGTCGATACACACAGGGAATACAATTATTGTGATATATTAGAAAGTTGCTTCGTCATTGTGAAAAATATAAAAAAAAGTATTCCGGAGTGTGACCGGTTGTCTTTAAGCGTATTTCCGTATCCGATTTACTTTGTACTATACATAAGAGTACCCGTGGTACATTTAAGTAGTATCTGCGCCGACAACGACCATTTGAGCAACAAACAACTCTCACCACAGCATGGCTACAAACTTCTCTCACCACTGCACGGCCACACACTACTCTCACCAATGCACGGCTACACACTACTCTCATCCATGCATGGCTACAAACTACTCTCACCAATGCGCGGCTACAAACTACTCTCCCCACTGCACGGCTACGCAATACTCTCATCAATGCACGGCTACAAACTACTATCACCAATGCGCGGCTACAAACTACTCTATCCACTGCACGGCTAAAAACAACTCTCATCAATGCACGGTTACCAACTACTCTCACCAATGCATGGTCCACACGTAGTAGGACAGTTCCTCTCTCCCCATATCCGGTACTTTGTGACACACAACTCCAGCGCCTGGCCACCCTGCAAGTACTGCTCACATCTGTCATCCAGGTCCGGTGCGGTTGTGATAGATGGAGCTAATAATAATCCTCATTCTGATAAAATTGTGCATTTTACATGTGTGTTAAGTGTATTCCTAGGTTTGCCTGTGCAGCCGGCACAAGCTAATATGTGACGACACTTTCCATTTTTATGATGGTATTGCTTGTTTAAAGTAAGTATATTCTTGACAATTCCAGTTAAGGCGTAATGTGTTTACCCGGATAAGCCTTTTGCTGACTAAAAAGGTTACTCTGGGACGTTGTACGTTATTGCATTTAGCCCCGTTTTCCCAGAAGAGGGATCTTATAACAAGGTCGAGGCAACATAATTACAAACATTGATCCAGCGCCCTGCCGATCCTCATGTTGGTTACAATCCTCTGTACACACAGGCGAAAACTAATCAATCTTATAATTTACGATTTACAACGTAGAGATCTTATGTCACTCTTAACAGTCCGTATTATTTAAATGCTGTGTTTAGTAGGTTTCGGAAACACATTTTTGATAAACATTATTATTACACGATTAAATTTGTTATGATTTTCATGAACGCCATGGCGTGGTTGACATGGCGTCCGCCTAGCGACCGCTAGATCACGGGTTCAAACCCCATTGTGGGAACGTTCTTTAGATATCCACCAAAAACACCAAGTACTGGTTCTAGCCAGGAAACTGACTCGAGAGCGTTGCAATTAGACTTAGGCTTTCGACGCAATCGAACTTTAATAAATATGTTTAAACTAAATAAAGTAAAGTAACGTGACCGACATGTGTACCCAAATACCTCCGTACCTCGGTGGGCGCATACCCCACAGGTGGCTTTACAGTTTACTTCGGCCCATGGTTTGTACGTTCCGTAACAAATGTCATGCCCGTATGTCCCCTTGCAGTCCGGTACCAGGTTCGAGCAACCAACCGGATCTACCAATTGAGTCGTATGTAAGTACACTTGGTTATGTTAGTAGTACGATTATTTCGACTATCAGGGCCTGTATGCACCAACCAATTATTAGACTTATTCCTAAAAACAAGGAATACTATTCTTAAAACATTTATGTTCGTGTTTGTACCTAAAGGTGAAGTTAACCTTTATTTATACAATACTGCATCTAGAACAAAAATTTAATTGGATAAGTACTATTGTTGGCGTATATTAATACTTGCTAGTATTGTTTTTTAATCAAATACTTTTCTTTATTCTTAAGTGTAAGAACTGGTTGGTAAATACGAGCCCGGTGCTTTTTATCTTTAAAATAGGCGTCAATACAGAATTTATATCCTGTCGAAAAAAGATTGAAGATTAATGTACTAGGCAAAATAATTATGTCATGACTGTTAAATGAACCTATGCAAGGTGCATATTAGATCTTACTTCCTTACAGAGTGGAAGAGGCAGTATGTTTGTTAAAAAGCACCGTATAATTACAGGCAAACTTTTAAAAGCGTTTGAAGTAGGCTCATTTATCTTTGGTTGATATGGTATCAAGTAGGCTGAAAAGAAAGCGATATGCACGGACCAAAACAGTAACCCTGACCAGCACATACACGTTGGATTCAATCGGATATAACGCCTAGTTACAAAACTACGGCAAAATATATATATAAATATTGGTCATGTAACAAATATGCTGGACACACATATGCGTCTGTGATAGCCTGTTCGATGTTATACATTAATATAAAATTTGATAAAAGAATGAGAAATGAGCCGTAATATAGGCACTAATTTCGACCGCGGAGAAAAACACAATGATTTACTGGTATGTAACCTTCAATTCCTTCTTACCGATGACACACGGTCCATGGTTACAGACATCGATGAGTTTTGGCCGTTCCGGACACAGGAAGTCAGCTACTTGTATGTCGGATGTGGTACTTTTAAAACATTGGTATTCCGTAATCTGCATACCTTCGCTGCATGACTTTGAACACTGCAGAAAGAGGACAGTAAGGAACATGCTGAATAAAGTAAAGATTAGCATTATTTTTGATAAAATAAAGATAAAAGTGTTCCAATTAATAATTAATTTGACAGTGAACATACATACTTGGGAACAAACCAATCTAGTAGTGTCTCTTTGAAATGCAAATCTTTATGCCTTATTCTCACAACCCATCATAACTTTCTGTCTCACATCCCATATTGCTCTTGTCGCTCCCACATCAAACCCTACATGCAGCTCCCACACACCACACTCCACTTGTGTCTGTACAACATCCGAATATTGCCCTTCCTCTAGTTTATCCTACCCAAACTATATATTTACCACATCTCATTCTACCTCCCTCCCTATCACATCGCAGTCTACTCTACTCCGTACCACATCTCATTCTACCTCCCTCCCTATCACATCGCAGTCTACTTTACTCCGTACCGCATCTCATTCTACCTGCGTCCCTATCACATCGCAGTCTACTTTACTCCGTACCACATCTCTTTCTACCTGCGTCCCTACCATTTCTAAATTAACGTACATCCCTACCACACCCACTCTACCTACCCCTTTACCATATTCCACCCTACCTTCATCCCTACCATATATCATCCTACCTATCTCATTACTACATTTCACCTAATCTACCTCCCTACCACATCTCACCCTACCTACCTCCTTACCAAATCCCACCATACCTACATCCCTTCCACATCCCACAATACCTACCTCCCTACCACATCTCACCCTACCTACCTCGCTATCACATCCATCTCTAACTTCATCTCTACCACATTCCACCCTACTGACCCCAATACCACATCCGTACCACATCTCAATATACCTGTGTCTCTCAATCATCCTACCTGAGACACTCTCATTTTCCTCCAGACCCCACATGGATCTCATCCATCTCTAACTACCTCCCTAACACATCCCACCCTACTCACCTCCATACCACATTACAATCTTCCTACTCTACCACACCGCACTCTACATGTGTCTCTAAATCATCCTACCTGAGACACTCTCATTTTCCTCCAGACCCCACATGGCTCCAAATCGCACGTGATGTTGGAATCTGGTTTGGTAAAACCGAGGCAGCGATCATCGCTCAGCACCTACAATAACACGAGCGCGCAGTATACGTATTCCATAATATATTACAAGTGTTTGCACAGCTATTATTGCAAAATCTTGTGCATAAACACCTGGTCTTTTTCATCTAATCCTTTTTCATTTATACAGTCTGAACTCACCCATTTTAGACAAAACTTTTGTCTTTCACATGGACGTGAATAATCGATTCTCCTTGACCTATCTATATCTATTCATAATGTCTTGACGTATTTATTCTTTATAAATCTGTTGATAATTCACAACACCGTAAATGCTCTTCATTCAATCTTGTCAATTTCATGGTCTTGAATGACTTGGGATTGAATCATCAGCACCCAATTGTATAAACACTGGTTAAAGTTACCGCTAGGTAACTTTTAAATCTTGGTAAGTTTGCGGTTATTCAGGTTTAGTAACCTTGAAGGTAACTCGATTGTATAAACACGATATACCGCAAAGTAACCTAACCGCGCAAAGTTGAATTTAACCACCGGTAAATTTAACCAAAACATTCCCACAATGCAATTTATAATGACGTAATTTTCGCGCGAAGTGTCCCGCTTCGATTTCGTTAACACACCAAATAAACAGCGACATGTATTTTTTTTATCAAATTCTTTTACAAATGAATTCACAATGAAATAAAGTGTACATTTTAACTATGAGTTCATCAAATTATTTAAAGTGTTTACGAACATATGACCAGGGAAAAATGTATGATGATGTCGGGATTTGCATAATTTAGTGGAATCCCTGGTGCTTCCAACGGCGAGAGAGTGCTTGCAAAGACGCCTACTTTTCTTGTTGTTTTAAGTGATGTAACATATACATGGTCGTCGTTACATGCTATTCTTCTCATTTAGCTTACTGTATAGCCCGTTTTCATGACTGCGTTTTAAAATAATTCGCCAAATAACGATTTTTACACATTCAAAGCACAACGCTGAGTATATAATTAACTTAAAATTACATCCGAAAAACACTCTGTCTATAGTCCAATCTTGCATATTGCAATTGAGAAATGTGCGAGTCTTTTTGACGATTTATTATAAACGCGACTTCTTTCACTTGTACAAGTACTGTATATCGACATATTTGCATTGTCAATTTATCCCATTTTCCTTATTTCGTGCGATGTGCATTGTTTATAATCCGTGCATATACTTTTAACATTTTAGAATGTAAAACAAGCCATACAAATGACGCACAATTCAGTAATAATCTGCAATATTTGCTTTCCGATTTAATTCACGTTAGGCATAGAGATGGATGTGTCAAGTAAAATATGGTAAAAATAGCACCACACTGGAATTCGGAATGTCCTATTTTGTTCACGGGTATTATCCACTCATGCATCTGTTGTGTAATGGAATGTTTTCCATTCTTTGTGTATTTATATATTAAATTATTTTTTTGTACAATTAGGGCATTTACCATAGACAAATAGGCCTACAACATTGTGCAAGTTTTAACATATGTTTGTATGCAGAAATCTGCAAATGCAACCGAGTTTACCAACGGCTATTATTTGATAAACTGCTCCGGTTCATTTGGGCAGTAGTAATGTACTGTAGAGTAAGACTGAAATATTCACGGAGGTAAAGGGCGTTTTTCCCGGCAAAGTTCACGAAACTCTATACCATAATTCAATAAAACGTATGAAAAACATTATTACCGTGCTTGCCGTTACATTATGCATCAAAACTAAATGTCCAGCGCCGTTTGAAACTTTTGTTTACATACATTTTAACTAACTGACATTTTAAACACACGAGTGATTTCATTGGTCCAATGCGGAGGTGTGTCTGTACAACTGGAGATTTCATTCATAAATACTGCCTGGTCAGTGTCAACTGGGTCATGCGAGTTGTGTAGCGTGTTTTTTTTTAATGTTGACCCAGTATGTGTAAAAATATTGCAACACATATACATTTCCAGAACGGAAATTCATTTCTGCGTTGAATAAGACCGAGATCGTGAAAATCGCTGCAAAATTGATGAAGATATGGCTGTTCAAGGCGATACACCCCGTCTTGAGGTGAATTTGAGTTGCATACCTTGTTATATATATATTTGATAGTGAAAATTTATTTTTTCAGAAAAGTTAATTTTTCGTTATAATATAATTATTTATCATTCAAAATGATGTTTTCACTAATTAATATCATAGCCACACGCTAACCCCCTGTGAACAGAGTCAGGGAGTGCCTCTCTGATCTCAGAGCTCGACATGGCATCTTCACTAGCATCGTGACTAATAGTACTAGTGGAACAAAATGCATCTGCATCTTGGCAAGGGACTGTTGCTTGAACAGAAGATCGATTTTTTAAACATTTGACGAATGTTTTACTGTTGATTTTTTAAAGATTAGACTTGCTGTTATGAGACATGATGTTGTTATGACCTTCACCTTCTGGCCGTTTTTGACCATTTTGGTGTTTTATTGAGCTTCTAAGCGATTAAGGTTACATACCACCAATTCCATTAGAACCAAATAAGCTTAGATAGTTTAGACAATTCAGTGGGCGAAAAAACGGCCAATTTTCCACTATAACTAAGCGATTTTTTTGATTTTCTGAGGGGGGAAAAAATCTAGGTTTTTTTGGGGAAAAATTATTTTCAGGTGCTGGACATCCGACGAAATTCGGCGGTAGATTTGATAGATTGAGGGCCCTAGCTGTGACTAAATGATTTATTTGGTCTATTTCACTCGAGATTGTAATCACATGATTAAATCTTGACTCATATGATTTTTATGCGTAATTCGATAGAATAAAGGCGCGCACAATTCGAAGAATTGTTCACCGATTTAATCATAACCAAACTGAGGCATGTCTTACCTGATCTTGCTTAAATCCCCGCCCACATCTTACAGAACAGAATCCCCAGCCAGACGCCACCCATCTGTATATAAAACACGGTTTATCATAAGAAGGTCAGCCATCTGTATTTAAAAAACGGTGTATCATACGAATTTCACCCATCTGTATATTAAACACGGCGTAGTATCACACCAGATACAACCCACCTGTATATAAAACACCGTGTATCATAAGAATGTCACCTATCTGTATATAAAACACGGTGTATCATAAAGAAGGTCGCCATCTGTAATAAAACACGTGTATCATAAGAATGTCACCATCTGTATATAAAACACGGTGTATCATAAGAATGTCACCTATCTGTATATAAAAACACGGTGTATCATAAGAAGGTCGCCAGTCTGTATATAAAACACGGTGTATCATAAGAAGGTCGCCATCTATATATACACACCACGGTGTATCATAAGAATGTCACCTGTCTATATATAAAAACGGTGCTATAATAAGAAGGGTCGCCCATCTGTATATAAAACACGGTGTAATCATTCAGAAGGTCACACATCTGTCTATCAAATACGGCTGTATCATAAGAATATCAACCATCTGTATATAAAACTACGGTGTATCATAAGAAGGTCACCCATCTGTATATAAAACACGGTGTATCATAAGAAGGTCACCTATCTGTATATAAAACACGGTGTATCATAAGAATGTCACCATCTGTATATAAAACACGGTGTATCATAAGAATGTCACCATCTGTATATAAAACACGGTGTATCATAAGAATGTCACCTATCTGTACATAAAACACGGTGTATCATAAGAATATCACCCATCTGTATATAAAACACGGTGTATCATAAGAATCTATTACCATCTGTATACAAAACACGGTGTATCATAAGAATGTCACCCATCGTATATAAAACACCATGTATCATAAGAAGGTCACCAATCTGTATACAAAACACGGTGTATCATAAGAATGTCACCATCTGTATATAAAACACGGTGTATCATAAAAAGGTCAGCCATCTGTATACAAACACGGTGTATCATACGATTTCATCCCTCTGTATATCACAACACGGCGTAGTATCACACAGACACAACCACCTGTATATAAAACACGGTGTATCAGAAGCCACCATCTGTATATAAAACACCATGTCATAAGAAGGTCACCTATCTGTATATAAAACACGTGTATCAGAAGATGCACCCATCTGTATATAAAACACGGTGTATCATAAGAGGTCACCATCTGTATAAAAACACGTGTATCATAAGAATGTCACTATCTGTATATAAAACACGGTGTATCATAAGAAGGTCACTATCTGTATAAAACACCGTGTATCATAAGAATGTCCTATCTGTATAAAACACGTTATCATAAGAAGGTCGCCCATTGTATATAAAAACACGGTGTATCATAAGAAGGTCGCCATCTATATACAAACACGGTGTACATAAGAATGTCACCTGTCTATATACATAAACACGGTGTATAAGAAGGTCGCCCATCTGTATATAAAACACGGTGTATCATCAGAAGGTCACACATCTGTCTATCAAATACGGTGTATCATAAGAATATCACCCATCTGTATATAAAACGCGGTATAGTTCAGATTACAAATGTTGCAATGTAAGCTATAGACGACGATATGATAAAGAATGCCTGTATTGTTATCAATGGTTATTCAAGTAAGAAAAGACCAGGGGGAGAAAAAATCCGAAAATAAAATAAATTAGTGACCGATAATTGCCGCTTGTTCTCTAAAGCTAAATGAATTATAGAAAGAAATCAAACGTCATGTAAACGTGTACT